>NW_025336442.1:682338-787345 GCF_004798865.1 Varanus komodoensis
AATTTGATCAGCAGACTGTTCACCCCTTCTTCCATGTCATTAATGAAAAGATTAAACAGGATCGGCCCCAGGACAGAGCCCTGGGGGACCCCGCTTATCACTGGCCGCCATCCCGATGATTCCCCACTAATGGTTACCTTCTGCTTTTGGTCAGTCAACCATGCCCTAATCCACCAGACAGTGCTTTGGTGTATCCCAAAACTCCTCAGTTTCTCCACCAGGATATCATGGGGCACTTTGTCAAAGGCCTTGCTGAAATCCAGGTATGCCACATCCACTGCATCCCCTCCATCCAGCCACCTCTAAACCTTGTCATAGAATTCCACAAGGTTTGTCTGGCGGGACCTGTCTTTGCGGAAGCCGTGTTGTGTGGCTGCCAGCCTCCCTCTGGCTAGATCTCTCTCTGTTATGAGCTTTTCCGTTGTTTTTCCTACAATGGACGTAAGGCTAACAGGTCTGTAATGTCCCTTCTACTACCCTTTTTGAAAATTGGGACCACTGATGCCACCCTCCAGTCCTCTGGAACTTCACCCGTTCTCCACGACGAAGGCATGCAGCTCCCCAGCCAGAAGTAGCAGGACTTGTTTGCAAAGGGTTGCTCCCTTAATGGCTTTGCTCATTTGCGTGGCAACTTCTTCTCCAGCCCAGGCAGGCAGCCTTGGCTGGTCTGGGCAGGGTGCGGGCAGCCGCTGATGCACGAAACGTGGCTTGACCTGCAGCCCATCTTCATGTTTCTGCGCAGTCCAGGTAGGAACATGGAGAATTCTGTGTGCTTCTCTTAAGATTTCTCAGACGTTTTGCTGGAAAAGGAACCTCACTTGCCTTTCAAAACTGGGATGAAGCGGTTCTATTTTGGAGAAGCTTTCAGGGCTCCCATTGCACTGCTGGCTGAGGTCAAATGCAGGGGGGAACCCCAAATGCCCAAAGTGCTGGCATAATGTAGTGGAAAGTTCTTACAGCCAGTAGCAGAGTCTTATGGAGACTTTCTCTCCACTTCGAAAGTCTCCAGGGCTGGAAGCTGAACAGGAGTGCATCCCATCACCCCTTGTGGTTTGCAGTCTGTACACAGCCTCTGTGTTAATTTATTTTAATTTTATTTATTTATTTATTTATTTATTTGGAACACTTATATGCCGCCCCATTCGCAAAAGCCTTGGATGGGTAAAGCCACTCAGAGCTCCAATCTGGGTTCACCCATTCACAGTCCCAGGAGGGTTGGCCTGCTGCACTCAGCCGGGACGCCCAGTCTGTGGGGCATCCAGAGGGAGAGCAGGTGGCTGGCTGTCCTGAGTCCTCTCGAAGCTATCCCACCCAGGGTCCACAGTCCAGCAGCCCTCCCGCTCTGGAGTTTGGTCCCAGTGCCCAAGCCTAGTTTGCCAGCCTGCGGTTTGCACCCATCGCCTCTTGTCCTGCTGCATGGGAGGGTCTCTGCCGTGAGCCGGCCTCTGCCCCATGGGCTCCTGATGCCCCCGCTGGTTCTGCGTGCTCGGCAGGCAGAGTGCCAGGGCCCAACAGGCCAGGTGCCTCCGCTCCTCCTCACCACCCCCCTTGTTGCCCGGCCTAGAGTGAGAGACAGGCAAACGAGCAGGTTGTGGTGGAGACGAGGAGGAGCCGGATCCTCAGTGGGGGCCCAGCCATCCCCAGTCTTGGCGCTGACCCAGCCATTCTGCATTTTAGCCCAGAATGTGAAGCCTGTGACGGAGGCCCACGTTTCCGAACAGGGAACGAGCACAAGCAGGTCACGGTGTGGCGTTGATATGCAGGCAGCCATTCCCCTTTATCCCTGTGGGGCCCGTGCCAAAGGATGTCCTGCCAGAGCTGATCCTCAGTCATCACTGCGAGCACCCACAACTCTAAAGAGCTGGTCCTGTTTTCTTAGCAAGCTCCCAAGCGGAAGGACTGCTACCTCCTGTGTCTCCCTCAAGCTGTTACAGCCTTTCAACTGTTCAGTTGCTCTTTTCTTTTTTTCTTGGAGATGTCTTTACTCACCAATTTGCTACCCTAGCAGATCTGTAAATAAATGGCTTGCTATGTTCCATTAACAACCCCACCCCCAATAATAATAGTAATAAAACAGTGACTTTTCCATATACAGTTACCTCCTGTTAAAGCTGCCAGCTGAAGAAGAAAATATTGACTAAAATGTGGTGCCATTTGAAAGTGAAATCACATTGCTGCTTAGAACCCACTGCGGTTTTTGGATGTGGTGCTGTATCCATATGCTTCCAATCAGGAAGGGCTTTGGAGCTCTCTCCCAGAATATATGGCTTCCATGAAGCAGGAGGAGAGAGCAGCAAAATTGCAGATGCAGTGAAAGAAGGAGTTCCCTCTCTTAGAGCAGAAGGGTGAAACCTGAGAACAAAAATAAAATGGCTCCTTTAGTTAAAGGAACAGAAGTTGGTAACTAAAAAGTTATTCAGAGAAGGCAACAGAAAGGCAGATCATGACAAGTCTGGGGGTTGGAGGGCCCCCGGGAAAGGGACCCCTCAGGGCACCTCGTCCTCAGGAGTGGGTGCTCCAATTTCTTTTCCGATGCTCATGCCTTTCTGGATTATGGATGTGGTGAAGTCCGTTCCGTTCGGTTTTGCAGAGTGCTAGAGGCCCTTCACTCTCTTAATGCACCCACAGCTGGCATCCGATTTGGTACAATTGCCCTGCTGCACATTGGCCTAAATTCACACTTACTCAGATGTCTACTCCCAGAAGGTTCAAATCCCTCCCAAATATATGCAGCTCTAAAAAATATATATGTCCACACTTTATCCTGTGAGGAAAATTTATATTATTATTTGACCTTGGTTTTTCTTTGGGGGGGTACTTTTTATGGCTAAATTTGCATACACTTAAAGAATGTTTTAAAAAGCTCTGCACAGCCACTGAATCTATGTGAGTCATGCATGTTTTTCCAGATGTTTGCATCAATTATGCACATTTCTGATACACACACTTTTCCCATTGTTTAAAACATATTTGACACACATTTTTTCAACAGCTCACTTTTACATGCACAATTTGTCTAGTGCGCACGTGCTGAGTCCCTTTTTGATTCATGTAAATCAAAGTCTGGCAAAACATGGTGATGCTGAACATTGCTCATTCTCCTCTCCCTCCTAAAGTGTGCAAATTCTGGAAAGAAGGAATTTACCTCCCAAAATGCACCTATTTCAAGCACAAGTGCAAGGCTCTTTCTGAAAGAGAAAGATGCTCCTTTTTCACGCTCGGGCGCACATTTTGCATTTGGAGATTTTGCAGCTTGAAAGCCCTCCTGACGCCCTGACTTCGGCATCTGCAATGTGACGAATTGGAGAGTTTGGGCAATCCATCTTAGGAGTCCTGTTGGAGTCACTAAAACTGTCACAAGAATGTGCTAAAGCCTTTGTCTGCTTTATTGCCTACAAATTGGCACTCAGCCCCGGGATTTTAAGGCTTGGCCACTATGGGCGAGCTAGTGCATTCATTCATCAGTTCCTGCCAGTCCCACTTCACTGGAGTCCTAGCGTGTTGATTCTGTTTGGGTGTGTGGTGCATCTCCGTGGCCTTCCTTCCCTTGGCTGAGTCAACTGGGAGAGACAGAAGCTGGAACTCTGAGAGAAGGCAAATGGGAGGACGCTGCATGCACAGGTTCTAGGTAGCACATGGAGCTTCCAAGGGAGCTCAGGACTGTATTTCTGGAATTCTTCTCTTTGCATCGAGAGGGTGAGGCTTCTCCTGTGCAGCCAACACCAGAGCTCTGTGTCCTCACTTGTGTTGCTCAGTGGGCAGTGTTAATCCAGGAACTACTCACAAATGGCAAAACTACTCACAAATCTGAAGAATGTAAGGAAAGCACTGCTGCATTGGACCAAGGAAGGAACCATCAGGTGCACCATTCTGTTTACACAGTGGTCAACCAGGCACCCGTTTGGCCTGCAAGTAAGAAATGGAGACTGGGCTGCCCTTCCCACTGGGCTCCCGGCAGCGGATGCCTGTGTGGCTTAAAGCAGGCAGGCAATCTGCTGTGTCTGCCGGGAGAGCAGCATGCCCTTTCATTTCCAGGGAGGCATTTGGGGAGGTCTGTCCACAAGGTTGCAGCTTAAATGCTTGTGGGCAGAAGAGAGAACAACCGGGACGAATGAACTTGTGCTGGTTGACCCATGGTGGAAGGTGCCAGTGAGGAACTTCCTGCAAGATTTTATAGCTTCTGTAGGTCTGGGTGTCTTGTGCCTCTTCCTGTGCAGATCCACAGTGTGTCACTGATTTGCGCCATCCGTGGTCGTGTTACCCTTATGGGAGCAACTTATCTTCGGTACAGTGTTTGCCTTCTGATGGCCTGGCAGCCACGTGAGCATCAGCGGAACAGAGCGGCTGTCCACAGCAGCTCCCCGTAATGGTGTTTCAGCGGAGGGTTCAGGGGTGAGGCGACATGCCCCCCCCCGGGCCCCGGGCCCTCCAGCCACCCTGCTCGTGGGCACCTGCTGCAGTGGCAGAGCTGTGGGCCTTGGGGGATGCGTCCGCCCTCAGGATCTCACAGCACACGGCAACAGTGCCGGTTTGGGCAGACTGAGGCCAGGGCGGCCTGCTGCCTGTGGCTGTGCGTTAAAGGCTTCTTGGGGATCTCTTACTTGTGCACAGAACAGTGCATCTCCGTGTGCAGGGCAGTAGAAGCCCCCTTTATTCCTTTGCGCAAGGGGCAAAAGCAAAAGTGAGGGGAAAAGGATAGGAAGGTCCTCCTTCCAGATATGTTTGGATTAAGACTTCAAGGAGCTTTGGTTGGCAGTGTCTGGGAAGCAACTTGAATTGAATTAACCTTTCCAGCCCCATGGGAGACTAACTAAGACAAAGATTATGACCTCCAGAAAGCACAATGGCTGAATAAGGAGCAACAGGTGCTGTCTGGTCAGGCTGCAATGTGGAAAGTCCATTGTTGAGATAGGGAGCCAGGCTGATGAGCTTTGCAGATCCTCTCTCTCTCTCTCTCTCTCTCTCTCTCTCTCTCTCTGATTTTCCATGGGAAAAGAGGAAAGCAAGGCTTTCAGTCTGATGTCTTGAGTGAGAAGGGCTGGGCTCAGTCAGCATAGCTCAAGCTTGCTGAAGTTTTGCTAATTCATACAACCTCAACTTCAGGTATTTGGCAATTTCCTCTGATGATGGGGGCAGGGGACAGGAATGTCACCCAGCCCTCTCTGTGACTGCATGTCGTTGATTCATTTCTTTAAATGGGAATGGATAAAAGGTCGCAAGTGAGAAAAATCTTGCAATGGGACCAAAACGCTCCAGCTCCCCTCATGATGGCTGACTCATCCTCCGCTGGAGGCAGATGAATCAGTCGATGCTGCAGCCTTCAGGTCAAGGGCATGCATGTTTAAAGCAGCCCTTGGAAGCCACAAGCAGCTGAGATGGGATTCCAGGCACGGGGCCCTTCAGGAGTCCAGGGTGGAAGGGGTCCCATCTGCCTGGCCGGAGAGAGCCTGTCCATGGACAAAGGCAGTGCTCGGCATGCCCAGGTGCTCAGGCCCAAGCTGGCCCCAGGGGCCAGTGGCATGGCAGGCCTCCTCCTGAGGACCCTCACTGCCCCGCCCTGAAGGAGGGTGCCCCCAGCAGGCCCCGCACTGACCCACCCGCAGTTCTTTCAGTGCTATATACAGAAGGCAGTTTCCCACCAAGACCAAGCAGCTGAAAACATGTTGCATTACAACAGGAAGCAATATAGTTTTAATGGGGAACTCCATTAAATTCCCAGCTACTGTGAAGACTACAGCTAAGCCTCGTGAGAACAGGAAGGCCAGCAGATGGGAGGGGGCAGGTGTGGTCAGAATCCGCGTAAATAGGACACTGCCTGGGCTTTGTCCCTCTGGGCCCTGGTGCCACGGCATTATCCACCCCTCCCCTGTCTAACCTGCCCTGTTAGCCGTAAGGCTCCCTTTGCTGAGGAGGACTGGGCCAAGGGTGCTTGTTCCGGGCTCCTGAGCTGTGGGCTTGGTGGGCAGTCGCTTTGCCCCACTGTAAAGCAGCTGCTGCCCCATCCTCAATTAGCAGGGCCAGGAGGGAGGCACTGGTGCCCCCCCCCCCTGCTGTGTGGATATGTTTGGGCACAGGCAAGTGGAAGGGAGGAAAGTGAAAAGTCAGTTTACACATCTTCTGCTCCAGCCAGGGCTAAAGTGGATTCTTGGTGACAAGCCAAAGAATAACAAAAGGTTTCCTGAGGACTCATCTCAGGTCCAAACTGAACTTAGCCTGTTTGGGAGGCGGCAGTGGGCAGAGGACAGATAAGCCAGGGAATGCCTTCGCAGGAAGGCAGAATTCTGCCCTTTGGACCACACGCCCTTCGAGCGTCCATGTCTGGGCACTGCCTAGGGCCAAGCCAAGATAGCACCGGCTATTGGGCAGTACAGAAATTATTAAAATCTATAAGAAATGAAGTGTCTGTACGTGAAGTTGCTCAGATGGCAGTGAGGTACCCTGGAGAACCTTCCCAAGGGTGCCAGGAGTTGGCTCGCTGCATGTGGACGCAACCCTTGGAGCCCAAGGTCTCTCCCAGATCACAATTTTGACAGCTTCCACCCCATTTGCTCCTGGGGCCAGGGCAGACATGGGGCTGGGGGCAGGAAGCTGCCCTCCACGAGCGGTCTGTGGGGTGCCCCGAGGAAGCGCAGTGTGATTTTCCCCACCCTTGAGCTGCCCCAGGAGCACCGGAAGAAGCATATAGAAACACAGAGCAAGTCAGAAGGGTCCTCCTGGACCATCTAGTCTGACCCCCGGCTCCAGCCAGCTCCGCTCGCAACATGCCCACCAAAGACCTCCCCACTTTCCCATATGAAGGGAAGGTGGGGAGGATCTGGGCCGGGAGACTAGCTTGCCGACGCGGGGAGGGTGCCTGGCTTCCTGGTCCCCGGACCTGAGGCCGAACCTCTGAAGAGGCCCTGCAGGGTGTGCATCGCAGCTGGGGGCTGACCCTCCCTCCCTCCCTCCCAGGCAGAGGCACACAAGTGCCCTCCTGAGCACCGCCTGTGCTTGCTCTCTCCTCCAGGGCGACATCCAGCAGCTCCTCTTGGCGGATGACTACCGGGCAGCCTATGATTACTGTGAGCACTACAGCCCCGACTGCGACACGGCCGTCCCAGAAACGCCGCAGTCCCAGGACCCAAACCCGGATGAGTATGTAAGTGGAACCGAGGGCAGCAGGCGCGCGCTGAGCACAGCTGCAGGCTGCAAGGGCCCTGGCACCGCGCGCCTCAGGGTGCCCAAATCTCACCTCCTCGGGGGTGCCATGTGCAGCTGCAGCCTTGGGCCTTCATCCCCCTCCCCACCCAATTTAAGGCCAAGTGGACTGCATCTCACGTGCAGAGTGTGGAGCGCAGAGCAATTCCTCCGGCCCCAAGCGTGATGTCAAGGCTAGGAACAAGGCAGGAATTCCTTCTGTTGTGAAGCACCATGCAAACAGAAATCAGTGGCACACCAGAAATGGTGCTTCTCCAATTTTGCAGTCGAGGCGTGTGTGCGTGCATGCATCTGTTCCAGGGAAATGCCCCGAGTCCAGATGGTTCTAAGAAAGCTCAGAGCCCCCTTCTACCTCAGAAATGCACCACAGGGTTGGAGCTGGGGCCGTGAGCTCCACGTGCCCCCCACCCCACTTGTGGCTGGCATGGAATGCCCCACTGCTCCGAGGACAGAAGACCAGCCCGTGAGCTGGTGCGGGGCATGTCCCTGGGTGCAGGGGGGGAGGGCCCTCGCAGAGACAAGGCATCCTGTGGGAGCCTCAGCCAGTCCTGGTCATGGGGGAGAGGTGGCCAAAACCAGCCATCTGCAGTCTTCTGAGCGCAGGTGAGGCCGGCAAAGCATCTTCCCCCACCCCTCCCTGCCCTGCCCTGCCCTTGGTGGGATGCCTGCATTCAGGGTACCTGGGCAGCCACCGCAGAGCCTGCTGAGAGTGTGTTAGTGAAAAAACGCATGCCCTGCATTAAGGAAATAGGTATATTAGGTAAAAGAGTGCAGAGATGCATGTGCGAAGCCAAACGCACGCAAGCCTTTTCATATGAATTTTGCAAAGCATTCTCAAAGCTTGGGATGAAGCAGGCTTAAGGCTGGGAAAATGAGCAGTCGGTATCCACGGGAAGCGACGGGCTCGTCTGGCCCCTGGGCGTGGGGTGGTTCTAGCTCAGGCGTGGGTGCGGGAGGCAGGAACGCAGCCAGTGTGGCATCCGTGGTGCTTTTCCTGAGAAACCCCATTACTGAAAAGTCTCCTCCTTGCTGGGAAGCCTGTCCAACATGCTCTCTGGCTTTTGCAGTCTGCTCACAGGGGGCGGGGGGGGGGGGCACACTTCACTCCGCCCCAGAATCTGTGGATGCAGCTGAAGAGGCAGGCAGCAAACGGAGGAACGGGCTTTCCTTGTTCAGTTCGTGAACCAATACAGAGCCAAAGCTCTCGGGGCATCGGACATAATAACAGTGAATGCAAGAAACAGTGATAAAATATGAAGGCATTAAAAGTAGAACAACAGTGCCAGCAACAGCGGCACCTGTGCGGGGAGCAGTCTGAATGTGAAATGGTTTCCGAGAGAGGAATGTTCAGCAGCTTAAAGATGGGAAAGGACTCAGATGCAGCGTTAGGCATGGTGGTGAACGAAGTTTGGTGCCTCTGGAGTTTAGGCTGCTCTGTCTGGTTTGCAGTACACGGACGGGGATGGAAACCTGGAAGTGGAGGGAGAAACCTACTATTACGAATACCCATATTATGAGGACACCGGGGACACAGGCAAAGCTGTTCCGCCCACCGCGGGCCCCATGGACAATGAGGAGGCAGCCAGGGGGGCAGCAGAAACCGCAGAGGTGAGGAAGTATGAGATGCTGGCACGGCCGCCCTCCCACACGTAGGTGTGGGGTGTCAGAAGTGCTCCCCTCGCCGGGTGGGAGGGACGTGGGAGGAATCCACCAGGGAATCTCATGGATTAGCCGTTGCAGGACCTGGCCTGCCACTCCCCCTGCAGTCCACCTTTGGCTGAGTTCATGGATTCCACGGCATGCGGAAGTCCTTCTTTTTGCTCTCCATAATTTTGCAGAAGTTTAGTTGTAGAAAAGATTTGGGAAAGGAAACTCCAAAGATGCAGATTTTCACACAGAGTAAAGTACAGCGATGTGCGTTTTCAGGAGTGCAAATCAGCACACGAATTGATGTGAATCGGCACGAAAGCACTTGCACAAAATCCGATTCCACCAGTGAGCAGAGGAGGGAAGCCGAATCGCCCGACACAGGCAGAATGGGTTCCAGAGCGCTCGGTCCCCCTGAAAGGCCTCGGACCCCTTCACGGGGCCTGCCTCTGACTGGCGCTTGGGGCAGAGGCTAGGGCGCTACTGGGCCGGGGGACCTCCCACAGTGGGCCCCTCAGGGGTGTCTTGACCGTGTGGCTTGCCTCCCCCTGCCAAGCCCTGGACCCCATGATCAAGTTCCTGGGTCCCGCTGTGATTGCCACGTCTGAGGGAGGTCTGAAGGGTGGCCAGAAGAGCCTCTGGGAGAGGCCTCCCGCTGAGGCCTGCCCGGTGCCAACTGGGCCATCTTTTTGGCACCGGGAAAAGACCATCCTCTACTGCAGGGCATCTAATTACTCACTGGGGCCTGCTGGTTGTTAGACAGGCTTATCTGGGTCTACTTATTTTTTGTTTTTCTGTTTTTTATTTAGTTTTAACTTTTGTATTGCCAGCTTTTAAGATGCTTTAATATGTTGTAATTGGTATGTTTTAAATATGCTGCTGTGAGCTGTCCTGATAGCTTCAGCTGTTCGGTGGTACAGAAAACCAACCAGCAAGCAAACTTCAGCTGGGCGCTGGGGGCCGGGGGCGTGTTTGTCGCTGCCTGTGCACGCCTCACCGCCGCCTCCTCTCTGGAAGCAGGACCCTCCCCCTCCACCCACACCGGCCCCCCCTGTTGTTGACACCACCCAAGAGGAAACCAAGGAGGAAGAAAAGGTGGACGACCTGCTGGTGGACGAATACCACTATGGGACCTTGCCTGAGGAATACTACACTCCACTGCCCTATGAGGATATCGGCTACGATGATCTCGATAATTTGGACACACTTCCGGAAGGTGCTGTCAAGGCAGAGGTTCCCACCAGCACGGTTATCACGTACAACGAAACTGATGTAATTCCTTCTGCGTTGGCTCTGATATAGTTCTTTTTCTTGGCACACTAGGCTTGTCCAAACTCACCTGGAAGTGGTGGAGGTTGATCGTGGGAAGGTCTGGGTGCAAAGCAGGAGTTCTACCCCGAAAGCTATTCCCATGCAAACGCTTCCGCAAAAGGGGGACTCTCCACAGATCCAACCAAGAAAGCTGATCTACTGTCCAGAACCAGGCCTCCTGCCAGGGCCCCCCGGGAAAAATCTCACCAGCCTCTTCAGGAGGGCCAGCCCAACACTTTCAGGAGCCACAGGACAGTGGTCCTCTCGGCCCGCAAGGGGTGACACTAGGGCTCAAGAGGGATTTCTCCCATCCCTACCCCAGACAGTAGGTCAGGCTGTTCCGCAACCGGCAGGGTTACCACGGCATGAAGATGGCTTGGAACAGTTCCCTGGAGCAGCAGAGGTGAACGCACCGGCCTGCGGGGCAGGCTTCCTCCCTTGCAGGAAGAATTCCTGCCCTGGTGTGCGTTCTTCTGCTCCTCCCAAGCAGTTGAGGGCAAGCTGAATGCCCGTGGGAGCCCAAAACAAGCCCCCTCCTTCAAAGCGGAGCCTGCTGCCTACAGGCCGGTCCCCTCTGGCCCTGCTCCCTCGCCTACCCTCCTAGGCCAATTTGTATGATCGGGTGTCGGCTCTGCCCTAGCCCCCGCCTGCTGGCTCACTAGACTCTCCCAGCGATGGGCACTGTCTGCTTCCTGGCCACCGCCTGGGATCAGCAGCGAATTCCTTTTCCCCTGAATTGGAATACAGCTCACCAACCCCCGAAGGCTGCAGGGAAGGGGGAGTGGGCCCCATCCCTGGAATCCTGCTCGGGGGGCCACATGGCCATGGTGGGTGGGGCGGAAAGCAAAGGGGGCAGCATAAAAATGCCCCAGATGTGTTTGCGTCAAGCTTCTCTGGCCGTGACGAAGCCTCCAGGGAGGACTTTCGGCGTTTTGGAATGGGGTGGAGGCACAGAGGTCAAGAAAGGACCCGGCAGTTTGCGGGCGAGGCCAACTGGCTCTGCCCAGGGAAGGAGCCCTGGCCAGCTGCGAAGCCCCGGGGCCCCTTGCCACGTCTCGGTTCCTCTGACGCGCTGTGCTGCCCTCTCTGCCCAGGCTGCCGGCCCCACGACGGAAGGTGAGGAAGACCCTGACAAGGACTTCTCTGTCACAGATTACGAAGGCGGCTACTATGATGGCTACTACGACCCAACGAGTTCTCCCGACCTTGGGCTGGGCATGCCTGCCAACCAGGACACGATTTACGAAGGGGTAAGGGGAGAGCTGGCCTCTTGAGGCTGCTGAGTCGCAGCTGCGGGTTCACCGGCCGGGCAGGTGCCAGGGCAGGTGGGCAAAGAGAACTGGGTGGTGCCGCCCCCGTACCAGCCCTGTGTGGCCAGGGGTCCCCAGCGGGATCTGAGCAGGCCTGCTCGCCCAGCTCGCTGCTCCAGCAGTGCTAGCCAGTCGCCCCCGTGGGAGGCCCTGGAAAGGGCACGAGCCCGTTCCCTGTGCCCTGCCACTGAGCTCTCCATGCGAGCGTATTGTCCTTGGGACGGTTGCCATTAATGGCTCCCCCCCCCAGTGGGTGGCCATCCCTGCATCTTGTGGCAATGAGTTCCACGGTGAATGCTGTGTGAAGAAGGCCTTCTTCTAATTTGTCCGAAATTCTGTGCCAGTCAGCTTCAACACTTGCACTCTAGTGTTACGAAGTATGAATGCAAATGCTTCTAGCCCCCTTCCTCCAAACCAGCTCGCAATTTTGCGTGGCTCCAGCATTTCTCCCCTTGTTCAACAAGTCCAGAGAACCACAGGGCTTGCTGCTCACCTGGTGTGCACACGGCAGGTCAGGAAAGGGAGGGGGCAGGAGGTCTCCAGCGGGGTTAGCAAGCAGCGTCAAGCGACCTGTGAGGGAAGAGAAGCTTTTCTCCAGAAGGTGCCATGCAAAGAGATTGGGGGGCAAACATTGCAGGAATGAAAGATGGATGGACAGACAGACAGACAGGGTTTTCAGGCGCATATCTGCAATATAATCCAGACCAAAAATGCCACAATTGAGAGAGCATTCCTGTGGGAGACATGGGCTTGCTCTGAAAATTGGCTGCAAACCACACTTCTGCCTCAGAAAGGGGGCTGCCCTCGCATGCCTCTTCCACAGCCTGGCAGGAGAGCATGCGGAGAACTGCCCAGTCGGCCCCCCAGGGGCAGGGGGGGTGGATTCTGCTGGGCCAGGAAGAGAGCGTCTAGCAGGACCAGGATGTGATATTCCGAGCCTCCCCCACCCCTCCAAAACACCCTCTCCAGGCAGGCCAAATGGTCTGCCAAGGACAGACCCCACGTGGAGGGCAGGGAGCAAAGAGGGGTCATGCTGGAAAGCTGGCAAGTGGAGAGGAAACAAGAACCCAGAGGTGAACTGGCTTATCTTTGACAAAATTTAAGTAAATTGTCTCTAAGGAAGTCATGGCAATCTGCAGTGGAGTCAAGTGGATTTTTCTGAGCCTGCTCCATGGATTCCCCCTGGCTTTTCCTGATGCTTGTCAGTTCTGTGCTTTTTCTTTCGGAATTCTGGCATTTTTGGAAGTATAGGAAAAATTGGTGGTACCAGAATGCAGGGAGGAAAAGGAGATGATTTTTGCATTCCCCACATGAGCTCCAGCATGAAATGAGCAGTTTGGGATTTGCACCAAGGCACCTTTGCGCAAGCACACATTCTCTGGCACAAGCAGAAAGTAGGGAAATTGGGGAGTGTCCAGTTGCATCGGTCGGCAGGTGATGGAAGGTCTGGCGAGGTGCCAACACAGACGGGACGGCACTGCCAAGATCCACACACCCTTCCTGTCCCTAAGTTCGGCCTCTGGACCACAGGTCTCAAGAGCTGCCACGTAGCACCAATATTTAGACATTGCTCCAGAGGTATCTGGGAACGCTCGCATTGCAGCCAGCAGGTGCCCTTGGAGTTTGGCCAACGTCTTATTGGCCAGGTGGGATGCTTGGCGTCAGCCACTCCGCTGGCAGCCCACATCATTCGGTGGCAACTCGTGCAGCCGCTGGCTCTCCTCAGACAGCTCTTGTCTTCTCGTTTGGTGCAGATCGCGGGGCCTCGAGGCGAGAAAGGCCAGAAGGGCGAGCCAGCGATCATCGAGCCGGTAAGAGCGGAGGCCTTGCTTTGTTGTATCCCTTCCGGCTGGGAAAAGTTGCGCAGCACCAGCGGGGGAAAGCTGCGTCTCCCGACACGTGCATGGATCCCACTTTGCACGTGATCCTCCGGTCACACACCAGGGCACCATTGCGGAGACGCCCTTGGGGGCCACATGCTGGGCTGGGCAGGGCAGAGGAAGCCGCGCCCCAGTTTCAGCATCATACTGCTTGAAGCTCTCCAAGCCTTCGGAAGGACATCGCGACCTTTCAGAACTAGGGAAGCCACGAAACAGCTGGCAGGTGGAAGGGCCAGTTGAGGCGCCCCCGGGATGGGTGAGCCAGACCCTCTGGCATGGCTCCATCCATGAGGAGGGGCCCCTGAAGCATCGCTTCTGCACCCAGGGGCCACCACATGCAACATGCAGCTCAGGGACACTGGCCTGGCCAAGTCAGCTTCTATCCCCACTTTCTTGCTGTGTGTGTGTGTGTGTGTGTGCGCGCGCGCGCGCGCGCGTGCATGTGTGTATGTGTGTGTTACATTAAAGACCACTTGGAAGTCTGAGGGGGGATCCCAATTTCTTTGGCTGCCTCTGCAGCTTCATTAGCAGTGATCATGAAGAAGCCTTCTGAGGCAGTTTCTTTTTGCAGAAAAGCCTTGCAGGGTTGTAAGCTGCCTTTCCTGCAGCGGGAAGCACAGCTGATCGTTGCAAGGAAAGAAACACAGAAGGCATTTGAGACCCCAGCTTCAGACGGCATCTTTACTCCGCCTCAAGGGCTCAGTGTATGGGTAACAAGGGCTGCTCTTGAGCCATGAGTCTGAACCCGGCCAAGATAACAAACTGGGACTTATTAACCACAAGAAACCCATCATGGTTTGCTGTTGCCGTGTGGACTGTGGGTTGTTCATCCAAGCTTCTTATCCCTGGGGCATCGGCCTAAGGGCGCCGAGCCGTTTGGGGCCATGCAGGGCTTGACTGGGCCAGGGACTCTGTTCTTTTATTTGTGGGGCATTTGGGGATTTTAAGTTAATGTATTGTATTCTTACTGTATACCATGACTAAGCTGTATTTTATTGCTAGGTTTTAATTTAATTTTGTTATGGGTGTGCCTGGGGAGCACGAGGGCACCACCATTGGGGTGGTAATGGGAAGGGGAAGATATGGCGGTGGGGGGGGTCTATCAAGTCAGCTAAGAAGAAGAAGGGACAAATGTCTCATATCTGTCCCCTTTTCTGGTTATTCCCCCAACTGGAGGGTTCTGGGTAGTTTTATCAACTGCCCTTTGGGCCTGACGGTGCTGTTGGTGAATGCCAGGTCGGTCCACAATAAAACATCTCTCATCCACGATTTAATTGTGGATAAGCGGGCCCACCTGGCGTGCATTACGAAGACCTGGGCGGGAGAAGGGGGGGATGTCTCCTTTACTCAACTGAAGGGGGAGATGTCTTACTTTACTCAGCATCCATCAGCTACGTCCTTACCTGGACGAGCACTGCCTAGCAATGGTGACACACGCTCTGGTAACTTTCTGGTTAGATTACTGTAATGCGCTCTACGTGGGGCTGCCCTTAAAGATGATCCGGATACTTCAATTGGCTCAGAGCAGAGCCACCAGATTGCTGTCGGGGGCCGGTCGCTATTCTCATATAACAGCTTTATCAGCTTCACTGGCTTCCAGTTGAAGCCCCAGCCCAATTTAAGGTGCTGGTATTGACCTATAAAGCCCTAAACAGCTTGGGACCAGGATACCTAAAGGAATGTCTTTTTCCCTACATGTCCACCCACCCCTTAAGATCTGTAGCAGAGGCCCTACTCCGGGAACCCTCCTTGAAGGAGGTTAGGAGAGCACATACTCAGAGGAGGGCCTTCTCTGCAGTGGCGCCCCAGCTATGGAATGCGCTCCCCAGAGAGGTCCGCCTGGAGCCAACTTTATATGCTTTTCAGCGCCAGGTCAAGACCTTTTTATTCTTCTGTACTGTTAGTGTTTAACATTTTAACTAAGTTTTATGCTCAGTCATGGGTTATTTTGTATTATTTGGGTATATATGTATTTATTGGGTTTTTGACTTGTAAGCCCTCCAGAGACCCTCAAGGTATTGGATGGAGTAAAAATACCCAAATAAATAAAGAAACAAACTCCCATCTGGTTTCAGGCGACATGGTAACCAACATTTCAACAAAGGGTCATACTCAGCCATACTCAACTCTGAGTGGGGAAGAGAGTGAGATTTGTCCGGTTCCCGTTTCAATGCAAACTTGACTAATCTTGAGAGCCAGTGTGGTATAGTAGTGAAGAGCACAGGATGGGAACTTGAGTGACCCGAGTTCTAGTCCCTGTTCAGTTCAGCCATGGAGTCTGTGAGTGGCTTTGGGCCAGTCACAGACTTTCAGCCCAGCCTCCCTTGCAGGGCTGTTGTTGTGGGGCTAAGAATGAGAATGGCAGGAGGAGAATGAAGTAAGCTGCTCTGAGTTCTTTGAAAAAGCAAAAAGGCAGGATATAAATCTAATAAATAAATAATAATTTTGAACCTATGTGCATAATCCACCTTTCCTTCAAAATTCAAACTTTGCTGAATTTTGCAATGGAGTTCTCCAACCAAAGCCTGCAGATCAAACAAAACGTGTATTTTTGGAAATTTCCCCACAGATATGTGCATCTGAATGAAACCAGTAGGAAAAATACCTTAAAAGGAGGAAAGAATATTAGGCAGATTTGCTTAAGGACAACCACACCTCCAGAAAACCGCACACAGAAATGCTGTTTTGTTTCGGCCTCTTTGTTGATGAACTGCCTTTGTGCTTGTGAAAATGAAAAACTGAAACAATCCAAAACTGACAGTTTCATCCATTCCTACTTTCCGTTCCCTTTCAGAAAGTATGTCCTACTTTCCCCTCTCTCTTCATGCAACTTCTGCATTGCTAACTGTTGCACCCCTGAACCTCAAATCCTGCAGCGAAGTGCCCTTAAAGATTGCCCAGTGCAGAGAATGCCGTGCGGCCCTGGCTCTGGGACCGCCTGCCAGTCATTTTCCTGGGCAAGAGTTGCAACGGGGTGCTGTGGCCGGAGCACGGGATGGGGACTGAGGGGGCCCGGGTTCCAGCCTCTGCTTCACGGTGGGGCCGTGGGGCAGTCACAAGCTCTGGGCCTCATCTCCCTCACAAGGAGGTTGTGAGACTCAGGCGGAGAGGAGGAGGACCAGCTCAGCCACCCTTCCTGCGGCTGCACCCTCCTGGTTCCTTTTCGCAGCAGCTCCTCTTTCATGCTTCCCCTCCTCTTCTTCACGCCGGTAAACCGAGGAGCCCAGGTTGTCCGAGGCAGGCAGCTGCACCTGGGAGCGTGGGCACGGTCCCTGGTGGCTTTTCCTGTGGGAGAAAGGGATGCAGGAGTGGCAGCAGAGGGGACTGCTCTGCACTGGGCCCACACCCCGTCCTTTGCCCGTTCGCACCTCAGCAAGAAATGTGCAGGGTTGTGTTTCTGTCGCATGTGGTTGTGGGTCAGCAGTTTGTCCAACCCAAGTGCAAGCGGTTGCCTAAACTCCTCTCTCCATGACACTGCAGAGAGAACAACCCAGTTCAGTCACCTCCATCATCTCCCAAGAATTTGGCAGCCGCGGCTGCTTGCAAAATGCTGGACTGCCGAGGCAGATTCTTGCCAAAAAGCAAACAAGACCAAATGCCGCCGCCTCTCTCCGCAGGCCTGTCCGAAGGAGGGGGGTGGGGGTGGGGGTCCGTGTGCTTTCAGGAGTGCTCCTTTCCTTGCAAAGGCTTCGATGCACGGAGAGGACCCAGGCAGAAGTCGCTCCGGGCTGGACTGGGTGCGCCTCCTCCTCCGAGTTCACGGCCCGCGGCCTCAAAAGACCAGCCCGAAGGGAGCGCCGCACACCCCTCCTGAGAGCAGCTGGCCCGCGGAGCCCAGGGCAGTGTCTCGGGTGGCCTGGCAGCCGAGCGAGGCCGTAAGCGGCCTCCACGGGGCTTTGGCCCTGAGCGTGTCCGTGGGCGGTGACACCCGTGTGCTCTTCCGGGCGGGCCTGCAGAGCCAGTCTTTCTTCATCCCACTGGCTCTCCTCATCTTCCTCCTCTTGCCCCCTCTGGATTCCCCACTCCTGAGCTCCAGGTGGCCAAGTGGCTGGAATTCCTTGCCAAGGACAGAGGGCAGCCTCTGCAGCTGCTCCCCAAGCTGAGCTGAGCCGCATGCTGGGAATGTTTGCATCCCGAATGGGCAGCTCTGCCGCCTCCGCTTTTTAGCCTTCTCGCCAAGGCCTGTGCCGTGCTTCTGGCAAGGGCTGGGCTGGGCTGGGGCCGTGTTATTCCCAAGCTGTTCCCAGGGCGATCCCACGTCCGGCCCGCCCAAGTGGCTCCGGGGGGCTCCTTATAAGGGCCGGTGCAGGCGAGTGCGAGGAGGAGGAGGCGGCCAGTCAGAACTGGGTAGCCACCGGCATCAAAGCCCACTCTGGGGGAAGGCCTCTGGGAGGCTTCTGATTCCAGCCCCTCCGTCTGGCGTACTTTCTCTCTCGTTAAAGCGGCAGCACTCACGTTTCCCTTCCTGAACCCCTTTAACAAAAGCACTGGGGTGGAACATCCCGTCTCTTCCTCCTGCTGCTCTACTCTGGATCATGGCACACTATTACTCTTTGGGGTGCTCTTTGGGAACATCATGGCAGGCCCCTATTCCTGACTGAGAACACCGTGTGTGGGTAACAGGCAATGCTAGCCCTACACAGAGCAGACCAGCCAACACAGATACGATATAAGCTACTCATATCTGGCTTAGGTTCCATTGGTCTCAATGCGCTGCTCTGTGGAGAAGCCACATTTGATTCTACCCTATGTGCATGGAGGGGGGAGGTCGAAGGCCACCCCTCCACAAAAGTGTGGATCAGGGCCCCTAAGCTTTCTCTAGGGGAGGGTCGAGCAACTTCAGCTTGTAAGGGGGGGCTCTCCATGATCTCAGAGAGTCAGTCCACGATGACACCCATGGTACAGACTCCTCTGCCATCGTGTGTGTGTGTGTGTGTGTGTGTGAAAGAGAGAGAGAGAGATTATATTACCCTCCTTCCACTTCAATGAAATTCAGCTCACAGCTGGGTGGCACCCCTCATTCATCACCACATGAGTTGAATGACCCAAGACTAGAAACCCTGTTCTCAGGAGCTCAGCACTCAAAAGCCTGGATGGGTGTGCCTGTTTTGCTGTCTCTCACAGTCACGTGTATGTCAAATTGTGCTTGTCCTGGAACTAGGGAAATTGCGGGATGTAGTGCATTTTGATGAGGACAGCACTGAAGTGAAATCCTCGCCCGTGCTCACTCCTGCGCGGCCCGAGGGCAGAAGCCTCTCCTTGCGGCTCTCAGCCTTCCCTGAGCAGGTTGGAGTGGACCCAGAGAACCGGGGCCCTGGTTGCCACTTGACTGCGTGCTGTGGGATTGCCCGGCAGCATGTGCCTCCGGTGCTCACCCATCTCCCTGCTGCTTTCTTCCAGGGCATGCTTCTCGAAGGCCCATCCGGCCCAGAAGGCCCAGCGGTAAGTTGTGCGCATCACCCCCACACGCGCCCCTGCTCCCCGTCCTCCCCTCCCAGTCACAGCCCCAAGTGCTGCCTGCATGTGTGACCTCCAGCGGTGCCAGCGGTGCCTGAGGCGCAGCCATTCCCACGTGACGGGCACCTCTCAGAAAGCCTCGCAGGGCCCTGTGTCCAGCAGCTGACGCTCTTTCCTTGCCTCCCCCGTCAGGGTCTTCCGGGGCCTCCAGGAACAACCGGGCCCATGGGTCCAGTCGGTGATCCCGGAGAAAGGGTGAGTTCCGTCACTCGGTTAGGGGAGTCGGCTCAAGGATGGGCCGTTTCTTGGGTGAGGCTGTTGGTCTTGGCCAGCCCTCCGCTTTGGTCTAGCTTAGGCCTGGTTTTGCTGCCTGGGTTGGAATGAACACATACATGGGGGGAGGGCAGAACTGTGGAGGTGCAGGGGCCTTTTTTAATCTCCTGGGCTCCCCCTGCAGACCGCAATCCATGTTTTGGGCCAGGGCATCTGAGCAGGCCCAGGGGATCCCTCAGGCAAGATTTGGGTGCCCAGATCTGCCCTCAAAAGAAGCCAGACTCGCCTGCTTTAGGCTGCCAGTCACTCGGGTGGCAATTTCAGATGTGCCACAAGCTTTGGGCCACTGCGGGTTTCAGTGGCCTGAGGCACGCGGGAGAAAGCGAGGCCAGAGAGGGCTGCCTGAAGCCTGGCTCAGGCCACAGAGGGGAAGTGGGGAGCTGCCTCAGCGAGCAGGCCACACTCTCCACGAGGACAGGGCTGCCTGTTCCCACAGGAGCCCACCTCCCCCGGGCCCACGGTGCAGATTTCCCTCTGGCTCTTTAGAGGAGATGGGAGAAGAATTAAGCCCACCCCCTCGACTCTACGAGACAAATGTGGAATTGCCGTCTTTTGGAGGCGGGGGGTCTTGGAATGCCGTGCTGTCCAGTCCGACATGCGGAGCAGGATCCGGCTCGGGGCATGGCGGGCAGAGAATCCTGCACAGGCAACCCTCTGCTCAGCGCTCTCCAGGCCAGCGGAGCCCGGGCCTCAGCGGCTGGGCAGCGTTGTCTCCCTGGAGCTGCAAAAGCACCTCGGCCTGATAGGCAGGTTGAAAACATCCAGTTGATTCCCAGGTCGGCTGCTTGGTTGTTTTTCAGTAGCACCCCTTAAGCTAATAAGTTAAAAGAACGCAGCTGGGAACAGGACAGAATATAAATTTAAAGGACTGTGGTGGTAGTAGGAAGCAGCAGCAAAAAATCAAATTTCGGCCACAAAAGTAAGATTAAAAGAAATATTGTTTTAGAAGGCCAGAGCACGGAGCAGCAACCTGCGGATCCCTCACAAACAAGTGCATTTCAGGAGATGTTCTGAGCCACATGCTCCACTCCGTGGACCAGCCTGGGGAAGCTGCTCCATCAGAAATGCACGGAGGTATTTCAAGACCGGGCAGAATGTTTTGCCCATGGATTCCTTCAAAGTATAATCTGCCTGTGAGGGCAAGGGAAATGTAGGATTCCACAGGCCAAATACTTGATGCCACGCTCTCTGAAGGCCATCCAGCTCCGGGAAAAGCTTCCCTTTGCAGCAGCCCGCAGACAGGGCTCCAGGGTTCCACCTGCGTCTCCAGCAGCAGCCCTTATTTTGGGGTGCTCTGGGCTCAGCCTGGATTTCCTTGGGCTGGCTGCATCCCTGCTTAGAGAGCAAAGCCAAGCTGGACATCACCGCCCTGCAAACCTGTGTGACTGAATCCTCAGCCTCTTTGTCAGGAGGGAGAGTAGGATGCTCTTACCCACCATGCCAAAAACATGGTGGGTAAGAGCAAATGAATCACCTGAAATGTCCAAATAGATCGACTCCTTTGTGGGAAGCAACACCAGGAGGAAGACGCCTCTGTGTGGAGAAGAGCGGCTGCAGCTGTACCTTTGATGCCAGGCAGCCAGCACTTCCCCTGCACCTCCGGGTTCTGTCCTTTTCCAATAAACAGAGCAGGGGGCTTGTCTTTCCTGCTGGTTCAGGTGGGAGTCGCAATCCTGTAGGCTGGTCAGAGGGCGAAGCTTGGAAGTGGGGGAGCTCCTGTTTCCGTCCCACTGTGTGAACAGGGCATAGTTTGGGCGGAAGGACTAGCAAATGCATTGGCTTCTCTCCTTCCTGCATTTCATTTTCTTCATGTTCTTAACGGTTGCCCTGGTCCCAGGCTCCGTTTTGGGACAAGACGCCCTCCTTGGGCCCCTCCTCTCACCGCCACTGTCACCAGCCGTGCCGACTCACCTCACTCTTCCTCACTCGCGTGGCAGGCAGGAGCCGGAGGCTGAGGCTGGCCCTGAGCCCCGTCACGCATCAGCTTGGCCAGCAGAGAGCCTGTGGGGAGGGTGGCCACGTCCCCCACCCCTCCCGGGGCCACCGTAGCCTGGCCAGAGCAGGCTGCAGTGATGGAGGAGCTCGTCAGCCGGCCTCTGCCGGAGAGAGCTGCCTGGGCGGGTGTTCCACCATGCCAGCGCTCCGTGCCGGCCCGTTCTCTCTGTGCAGCACTGCCGGACCGGCCCTTGCCCCAGAGCGCCTGCAGCCTGCAATTCAGCACAGTGGAAATTGGGAACAACAGTGCGCAATGCTGGGCAAATTTCTCAGAAAGCTCCCTTCCAGCCATGTGCAGCCAGGAGGCAGCTGTGGTTGTGTTCCGGTGCCTGCACCCCAGGAGGTGCAGCAGAAAAGCCCGCAGCATGCAGTTTGTGAGACAGGAAGGGCACGCAGACGTTGTGGGAAGCACCCCTGGAAAGCGTGGAGAGCAGAGCTGGGCTGGGCAGGGTGCTGGAGCGGATGGGGAGCAGCGGCTGGCTGCGCTGCAGAGTCAATTTAAGCCTGACCCCTGGTGGCGATGTGTGCTACTGCCCCCCCCCCCCCCCGCAGCACCTTGAATGCTCAGGTTCTTCCAAGCACCAGCATCTTCCCTGCCCTCTCCCCACCTGGAGAGTGAAAATTGCTCTGAGCGGACAGTCAGGCTCTGCATCCCAGTGGGACGAATCCTGGGAAAGAGAGGCTGCCTGTCCGTGACTGATCCCATGGACCGAGTTTGGTGCCGCTTCAGCCGCCAACCCGCCCAAAGCCTGTCCAGGGGCCTCGCTGGTTCGTGTGGCAGGATTCGCCCTCCTTCCCTGACGACACCCTCGGAAGGGCAAAGGGTGCAACCTGCAATTGGCGTCTGCGCTGCAAGTACGCCGAAAATAACTGGGGAAATGTTGCATCAGAGGCAGCACAGGAAGGGCAGGGTGTGAGGAAGAGGTGTTCCTTCTTTAGTCCTGTGAGCAAAGATGGAAGGGCCTGGGGTATTCAGCATGGAGAAGAGGGAATGCAAGGGCTGCCTTGGAGGAGAGAGCCACCCCCTGTTTTCCATCACCCCAGAGCGCAGGACATGGCGTCGCTGGCTGATGCTTCAGGAAGGTCGAACGCCAGAAGGCGGGCTGTGGGAGCAGCAAAGGGCTCCAGGGGCCTGACGATGCCTGAAGTGGGACCCTGCACCAAGCAAGCGTCCCTTCCCACCTCTCGGAGTCTTTGCTCCGGGATTTCAATGAGCAGGAGGCTTAGGTCCAACGAGTGTCCATCCCTCTCTCTGACTCTTGTGCTCCAGAACTGTCCTGCCGGGAAGCCATCCGGCTGCGTTCGGTAGCCTTGGAAACGCGCCTTCCACCCTGCCGTTCTTCAGCCCTGTGCCTCCTGCCAAAAGCT
Organism: Varanus komodoensis; assembly: GCF_004798865.1. Classification (NCBI taxonomy): domain Eukaryota; kingdom Metazoa; phylum Chordata; class Lepidosauria; order Squamata; family Varanidae; genus Varanus; species Varanus komodoensis. The sequence continues at coordinate 704,837 of NW_025336442.1, forward strand.
TCTCTGTCCTTCTCTGTTTGTAGGGCCCGCCTGGGCGACCGGGCCTCCCTGGAGCGGATGGCTTGCCAGGACCTCCTGGGACGATGTTGATGCTGCCGGTGAGTGCCTCTGTTAGCCACGACTTCACTCTCGCATGTAGGCCACTTCCGCCTTGGCTTCCGTTGCCCAAGTTGCCGGCCAGCTGCTGAGGAGAATCACCGTGTCCAGAGGCAGCTCTCGGAAGGAGGCCCCATCTCCTGCTGGCCCGTGCCCATTTCTCTCATGCCCCTCCATCCATGCATCGGTCCCATTTTCTCATGTTAGGGAAAGTTCAGAAAAGTATTGCAATACACATTTGTGTGTATTTGATCATGATATGCACATCCAGGAGTCTCCCGCATCTCATACGCATTTCACCACTCAAAAACAATTGGACTTGCATGTTGGTGCAGCAATTTCAGCCATGGAGCATGTGTGAACTAAAATGTTCGTAGAGCAGCGCAGCAGGTGGCTGCCTTCCGATCAGCGTCAGCCAGGGACAGTCCGAGCGGTTTCCTCCACAGCGCAGGCCACGCAAAATGCCAGAGCGGTCCAGGGTCATTCCCGTGCTGTGGAAGCCTCTGGCGTGCCCTGCCCGGGGTTGCTCGGGGAGGTGCCTGGAGGAGCCTCCCAGAAGTGGACTTCCAGGTGCTGGACGGCTGACCTGACTGGCCTCTCCCCCTGGCGTGGCGTGGCGGGCTTGTTCAGGCATTTGTAATCTTGCTTCACAGGAATGGACAAGTTCAGGAGGCATCAGGGCCGTGCCCCATTCCTGGGGGCTGCGGCTAGGGGAGGAGCAGGGGAACATGGCATTTGTGGCACAGTCAAGGGCTTAAGGGGGCAACTTTCACTGGCTGTGAAGCAGTGAAGGATCTTTAGCTATGAGGCGGTCGAGTCAGGATGTGGGAGACATCTTCAGCCAATTCAGTTGAGGTTGAACTTCTATGAATCTGACCTGTGAATTCTGCAGTGGACAGTTTTTTCCTGAGTTGCACTGATGCCATCGACTTTTAGACCATTTTTTAAACACTTTCCAGAATTTTATGCAAATTTAGTTGAAGAAAAATATGGGGGAGAGCAAAACAACACCAGTTAAACATGCACATTTTGTGTAAAGGGAGAAATGCAATTTGTGGATGTGCCCAGGAAGGCAGGTTCAGGAGAGGGAATGTGTGAGGGGCTGTGGGGTGCCTGACGAGCTGCACGCGTCGTCCCACTGGGGGGGATCGTCCTGGGGCTGCCGGGCTGGCGAGGGAGTCACAAGTGCTCCTTACCTCTGTGGGTGTGCCGCTCTGTGTGGAAGAGGCTCGATGTGTCCCCGCTTGCCTTTCCAGTTCCGGTTCAGCGGTGGAGGAGACGGGGGCTCCAAAGGCCCCCTGGTGTCCGCACAGGAATCCCAGGCCCAAGCCATCCTGCAACAGGCCAGGGTAAGTGGCGGCGTCTCTGGCGCGGCAGCTCCGCGGGCTGACATGGCGCCCCCTTCCCCTTGGGGTCGCTGTGCTTCTGTCCGGGCTGGATGGAGAAGGGCTGCCCCAGACTGACGCTGGACCAGAGCGCCGACGGGCCTCGCCACCCCCCCCCCGCCCCAGGCCTTCCCGTGCCCTGCAGGTGCTCCGCGGGGAGCCGAGGGACCCTGACAACAGGCGTGGCCTGAGGCGTGTCTGCTTATTCACTGGGTTTTTTACCTGCCCCACTAGCCACACCGCTGATCACAGGGGTGGGGGCTCACCCTCGACATGGCCATGTGATCGGGCCACACCAGCATCGCTTGCGGTGCCCAGTTGGAGCAGCAGGCGAGGTTGAACTGACCCGGATGCAGCCCACAGAGTTTGCAGCTCACCCGTGTTCCTGACCCCGGGGATCCTGCGGACTTGGGGACCAGCTTTTCACTGGGGCCGAGCCTGAGCATATTGCAATGTCAGGGGAACCCAGCGTGAACCAGAAGGATTCTGGCCCTCGTTGTGAAAACAGGACTTGCAGGAAGCAGATGATGCAGCGATGATTTCTTTGGACTTTGGTTTCCCAAAAGACCAGAGTCCTCTGGGCAGTTCTCAGCAATTCATAAAAGCACAATAAGAAATACAATAAAAGTAGTATAACCTTTTGATCCTGAAAGGTTTAACGATCATTTAAAGCAGAATTTAAAACCATGTGAGCAGCTAAGAGTGCAATCCTAGGCACATGTAGGCAGAAAAGGTCCTACGACTCCCAGCGTGCCTCCCTTGCAGGACCTTTTCTGCCTCGACACGCATGGGATCGCTCCCCAAAGCAGGCTTGGAATCACTCGAGCACCACAGCTGCCACCGTTCCAGCTCAGCCCCTGCCGGGCACTCTGTTCACTCTGCAGCCGCCTCAGCGTTCAGACCTCCCTCACCTCAGACCCCGTGGCTTCCGGCGGTGTGGCCTTCTGCCCCAGGGAGCGCACTTCCCTGCAGCCCAGACCACGCTGTGGAGCTCGACCTGCGCCACTCCCCACCGCCCCCTTTGCAATTAGGGAGGATGTTGTCCACTAAACGATCCAGCATTCTGTGAGTCCCCTGTGCCCGCACCACCCAGCACCATTTTAATTACCAGGAAACACAGATAATTACAGGTCTTTTAAGGCATTGGAGTCCCACAAGCAAACACGTTTGTCCCCATGCCATTATAAAGTGTGGCGAGACCCATCATACGCCCCAAGATTTATCGCCTCCGCCCCTGGATTCATGACTTTTTTATGAGCGGCTCTACATTTTTCAGAAATATAAAACAGAACTGCTGCGTTGCACATCAAATCCACGCTTTTCGTCCCTTGTTGCCCAGGTGGTCCCTGCTCCCCACCTGGAGGGAGGTGCTGCTCGCCTTCCGTGCCGCAGAGCCGCATCCTGCTTGAGGGCGCCCGGGCCAGGCAGCCTGGCAGGAATATGGAGGCCCTGGCTGTTGTGGACTCCGCTGTGGCTCTGCGGCAGAAGCCCTTTCCACCCTCAGTACGCAGCCTTTAGCTGGGAGCCTCTCCTGCCCCAGGCTTCTGGGCCCAAAGACATGCACCCTCCACAGGCCCTTGCCCCCGGGAGCCCGCCTTCTCACTCCCCACTGCAGCCGCCCTCGGCCCCATCCTGGCTCCCTCCGGCGTGTGTGGCAGGTGGGCAAGCCAGCCGTGGCCCCTGCCAGGTCCGCCCGAGGAGGGGAACAAACAGGTGGCCGTGGGAGAGGATGAGGGGCTGCAGCGGGCTGGCCATGCGCCCTGCTGGGCTGGGGGCCCTTGTAGGGGGCCTGTTTCAGTCAGCCCTCTGTGCCACCCCTGCCGCGTCATTGGGCTGTTTCTCTGCACTGACAGCTGATAGGAAACGGGGTTGCTGGGGGAGGCTCAGCACTGCTCCCTGTTAATCCTCCCCTTCTCTCTCTCTCCTCTCTCTCTGCAGCTGGCGCTGAGAGGGCCGGCGGGCCCCATGGGCCTCACGGGACGGCCAGGCCCCTTGGTACGTGGCGCAGCACACTCGCTTGGGGGGCGTTCCCGGCTTTCCTTTGGGCTTGATGTCGGACGACTGTCCCGCTGTGGTTCGGCAGTGGCCCTGAGGTGGCCCTTTGCGAAGGGCGCCCTCCGTCCTGGGTGGGACCACAGGCAGCTCTGTAGCATCCAAATGCAAGAAAGGGCCTTCCCCAGGCGGTGGGAGAGTGCAAGCGTTTGAAGCCCCGGCGCAGTCCAGCCGTGTTCGTGTGGCGCGTTGGCGGGTTGGCCATACCGCAAGTGGGCACGTCTCGGAAAGCACGGAGCAGCCACGCACCCCGCTGGCTTCCTTCCTGCTGCACCGACTGGGAAAGGGCTGCTTGGCATGTTGCTTGAGCTGGGAATTCTGGCTCCTTGCTCCTTGCAGCACAAGGAGCCTGAGCACATGGCTCCTGCTTTGTCCGGGCCCGGCTGGCAGGCAGCTGCCAAGCCAATGGGCCTCATGCACCCGCAGAGAAGCCGACGTCCGGTGGGGCGCCAGGGCGCTCCAAGGAGCAGGCACTCAGCCAGGTGGGCCCCATGAGTACGGGGCGCGCCAGTTCTTCTTGCTGAATCCCTCTGAGCAGCTTTTGCATCCTTCGCAGGGGTTCTTTGGCCAAGAGAAGGGGCCTTGGTGGCCCATTCAAGGGGAAGAGTCCCCACGCCATTCCATAGCAACAGGGATCACCCCACAGCCAAATCCCATTGCAGAAATGCGGAGGGGGGGGGCGTTGAAGCCGAAAGGCGGGCGGTGTTCCAGAAACACCACCTCATTTTAGCATAAAACCTTAGGAGAGACATTTCAGCCATTTAGAATGGGCAGGGCCTTCTGGAGAGCCATGGAAAGCTGGCCTGGGAGCGCGGCTTTGGCCTGTGTGCCACAGGTTCGGCACTTCTGCACCTTGCCTTGCACGTCCTTCAGCGCCAGGCCACTCTTCTGAGTGACTCTTCTCCAAGGATGCCCATCTGACCTACGTATCGATGCTTCTTTTCCACAGGGACCCCCAGGTAGTGGAGGAATGAAGGGTGAACCAGGAGACATGGGACCTCAGGTATGCAGGCAAAGAGTCCGTTGCACGGCAGCGGTGTCCTTTGGAGCAGTCGTTTTTCTTCTAGTCCATGCCCATGATTCCTCCTTTCTTCTGGTTGGTCTTTCTTAATTCTGGCTTCAATAGGAGGCATTACAAAAATAATTCGACTATGGAGCATTTGCTCGAGTTCTCCAGCTCAGCCATGCCTCCCCCACCACTAGTATGTTATTGGTGCTCCCAACAGGTGAGTTACAGGTGTGCAGGGCCACATTTATAAAAAAAACTGCAGACAGCAATCGGAACAGAATTGGGCACTCGATTGCTCGTCCCCGTTGGCAAGATCTTTTCTGTGGTGGCCCCAGGCCTTTGGAATGCCCTTCCCAAGGAAATGCATGTCTCCCCTCCCCACCCCACATCTGTGTTAGCCTCCAGGAAGATGTCAAAAAAAGCATCCCACTTGGCATATGAGGAGTTTTATGTATTTTGCCTTTAACTAAGATGTTATGTGCAGCTACTACGATTTCCTTATTAATTTGATTTTTAGATGACTGCAGTCCCTCAAAACCTGGGCGGTAACCCTACTAAAACTAGTGAAAGGGGAGCACTTCAAGTGGTGTAGGTAGCCCTCCCACTACTCATGCCTCTCTTGGGACACCGTGGACTCCCACTCCTCAGAATTTTGATCTGGAAGCATTCCTCCAGAATTTCTGCCCTGCACTCTTGGACAGCCTGTTCCAGGCCAGGACAACCTGGGCTACCAGGGATGTCAAGTGGAAAGGCTCAGGGTGAAGCAGGGAGGAAGAGCTCTGGGGAAGGTGGGCTGAGAGGGAGTGTCTGGCCACGGGGGGAGCTCAGCCAGGCATGCCCTCTGCCTTGCGCAGGGAAGGTGCTCCTGAGCATCCGCGTGGAGGACATGATGGGCGGCAGGCGTGGACCCAGTGGACTGGTGCCTGGCTGGATGATTCCATCAGGGTTTAGCTATGCATCGAGCAGGGACGTTGGAGAACCCCGGCAAGTTCAGACTGCTCTGTCCTGTGGGTTCCGCAGGGCACGCTCTCTTTCTGACTCATGCGTATTTCGTGGATTTGTAGACCCTTTTTATTTATTTATTTATTTATTTATTTAGAAAATTTCTATGCCGCCCCATTCGCCGAAGCCTTGGGGCAGCTCAAAACATTTTTAACAGGTAGGAAGGGGAGATTTGCAATAATTTGCATTAGTGCAGGTTCTTTCCCCAAGCCAGTAACTCTTGTGGTCCTTGGAGGCAAACCCGCGGTGCATGCCAGGCACATACATCCTGTTCATATTTTGACTGGGCAACCTTCAAAATGGACTGCGGGAATGCTGTGGGCATGGCACAAAATGGGTGGCATAGCCGATTCCCTGGAAGGCAGAGAAGAGAGCGAAGGTGCCCTTAAGGTATTCTAATCTTGCCTTCTTCATTCTGTTCCATCTCTTTCAGGGACCACGCGGCATGCAAGGCCCTCCTGGCCCAGCGGGAAAGCCAGGGCGCCGGGTAGGTTTCAACGGGAAGCTCTTTGACTGTGCAGACCTGTCCTGTTAGCCGCCCGCTGTCCGGAGGCAGAAATCACTTCCACATCTAGGGCTGTCCGTGTAGCTGCTTGTGGGCACATGTGAGGGGAACTGGGCAGAGACCGGACCGCCATGGCAGCCATGCTTGTCTGGCAGAGTGAGAGTCGGGGAGAGGGAGGGAGCCCCACGAGCACAAGCCATTTCTGGACATCTGGCAAGGACTCTGGTCTCCAGGGCTCTTCTGTCACCTGGGCCCAGCAGGAGACTTTGGTCTGCTGTCATACCGGGCTCGGGAGGCACTCTGCTGAGGAGTCTCTTCTCAAGACTCCCTCAGGGTTACTCAGGTGGTATTTCCCCTTTTTCTCCACTGAAGAACCTTGAGTAGGAGTTCCCCAGAAGGGACCGCCCACATTTCCTTTGAGGCCCACGCTGAAGGAAACGCCGCTGCCTGCTTGTAATTCATCCTCTGTGGCTCCAAAGCTGTGCGGTTTCCTTCGCTCATTCTGAGTGGCTTCCAGTGAGTCAGGATGGAAGGCGAGATCATCATGTCAAGGCGGCATGTAGAGAGGTCCAAGTCCTGCAGCCAATCTTGCTTCACTTCATGCAAGTCAACAGCCAGCCTGGGTGCATTCACTCGAAATGTTAAGAGGCCGCTTGGCACCTTCTTGCACTGCTGATCTCCGACGAACCCCTGAGCATGAAAATTAGCGTCCCTTGGAGTGGCGTTCCATGGGCAACGCCTCTTCTTCGATCAGAGGCAGTGTCTTGTAAGCTCCTCTCATGATATGCCCCCTGACCATTCCATTTTATAACGCAAATGAAGGCAGGCAGACTCACGCCCTCACAGAGGCGGGTGCAAATGAGTTTCACTGCACAAGACATAGGAATGCAGGAAGAGCCCCGCTGGATCAGGCTTGATACGTCAGGCATTCCCTTTTCCGTGTGAATTCGCCTGAATAAGCAGCCCGTCCTGGGGGGAGTGTGGGCCAGGTGTCCGATGCAGCGGCAAAAGGGCACATGCCGTTGGAGGCAGCATCCACTGCCCGTTGGTTTCCAAGCCATGAGGGCCACACCGAGTAGACAGCATAGCACCGTTGTTCCAGTACAGGCCTGGACCGGGACGATCTGGCCCGGATCCCCACGAGGCACGCAACTCACTGGGCGACCGAGCCAGGCACTTCCCTGGGCCAAGTCTCCCTCACAAGGTGGTTGTGATGATAAACAGGTTGGGGAGGAGAAGGATTGCAAAGGGGGCAGGAGGAACATCAGCAGAAGGTCGCTTTATTGCAACAGCAGGTATTCAGGCAGAAAGGGACAACCTGAAATGGGTTTGGAAGTTAGATGCATTGCTAAGCTTGGCCTGGAGAGGGGGACCTGTGCAAATGCCATCCCAGAGGAGAGGAGAGGAGAGGAGAGGAGAGGGCAGAGAGGCATTCTGCTGTTCCAGATGGGAGAACTCCTCTAGCAGGTTTAAGCCGCAGAAGGGTAGAATTTGGCCGAGACTCAGAAGAGACGCCTCAACTGGAAGAGGAGGTTGAGGCCGGGACCACCTCGCTGGGAGGTGGGGCGCCGTCATTCCTGGAGATCTGCAGGCGGACGCTGCACAGCCGCCTCTCGGTGGTGCAGGTGGTGCGGCCTGAGCTGCAGAGTCCGTGCGGCGATGAGCGGGGTGGGCAAGGCCTGGAGGAACCAGGGCTGGTGGCAGGTGGCTGCAGCGGACAGGCGGGCTGGGCCGAGCGTCTCACTTCCCACATGATCTGAGGAGCAGAGGCAGGCTGAGTCAGGGTTTCTGCTTCGTGCCGGTTTGCTTTTTCCTGCAGGCGAGCCATCGTTCACACGTTACGTTAATACCATGAGGAAATGTTTGCAGATAGGGCAGCCTGCGCAATTTGTGTAACTGGTGTAGAAACATGGAAACAGCAAGCCAGAAGGGATCTCCCAGGCCATCCAGTCTGACCCCCGGCCCCTAACTGTCGGGAAGGACTTCCTGGCATCCAAGTTGAACCTTGGCTTCCTGAGCTGGGCTCTGTTGGAGCGCATCCTGCCCTCCTCTGCAGGGGAGAACAGGTCTCTGCCCACCTCCGCGTGAGAAGATGGTGTTTGACATGTCCACAGCGTGGGACGCAAGAAGCATGTGAACCAGCGGCAGTTGGTGTGAGATCAGTCGGTTTGGTCCGATCACACTAGGCTGATGGGCTGATCTGCACAGAACATGCAACGGCTGTGATTTCCACAATTTGCATAGAGTTATGCGAATTTTGCTAATCGGCCATTAAAAGAGAATGTGCAAACTACAGCCCAACCTAGAGGCTGATGTCAGTGAACTGGTTTAACTCATTTTACAGGAAGTTGCTGCCAAAGCAGGACTGGCAAACCAGAATCTGAAAATCTATCAGTTTTCCGCCACCTCTGCATCAGAGTATTGGCACATTCCTAGTCTAGTCCCCACTGAGCCACGCAGCCGGGTGGGTCAGTTGCTAGTTCTAACCTCACCGACCTTTTAAGGCTGTTGTGCAGACGGAGAGTGTGAAAGGCTGTGTAAGCGGCCTTGCACTCCTTGCAAGGGGAAAACCCCACCTCCCAGAGCTGCCAAGCTCAGGCCAACCTTGCCCCCTTGGGAGCCTTCCAGAGGTGCAGCTTTTATTTTTATCCTTAATTTATGCTCTGCCTTGTTTCTCCACAAACCACGGAAGGGCAATGCTCTGTGTTCACGGCGCTGGCCAGATGACTTGAAAGCCCTCCATTCGCTCAGCAGCAGACTTCTCTGGCCTTGATCAGCCCCTTGTCAGTCAATGAACCCCCTTTCCTTCTCTCTTTTTAGGGACGTGCTGGCAGTGATGGAGCCAGAGGCATGCCAGGACAGACTGGACCAAAGGTAGCTGGACTCGGAACTGGTGTTTGTGGGTCTGTGCTGCTTGCTTTTGTAGGTCGCAGCTGCTCTGAGAAATTAGCATTGCAAATTTGCATGCGGAAAAACTGTCTTCCAGTTGGAATGAACCCCTTGGCTGAGGGAGTTGGAGGGAATGTTTCGGTTTGTTTTTGATCAGGTTTAACCCAGTTTGACCTTCCCTACCAAGCGACACACAGACCCCAGCACCATCTGCACACGCATTTCCAAGCTTGCAGGGTGATTTGTGGATGAAGGGAAGTAGCAGCATGCTTACCTGTGGAAGATGCGCAAGAAAGAGACATATTTTTTGCACAGATGCACCTTAATCAGTGGGGAAAGAATGGGTGCATTTGGAAAATGTGCATGAAAATATGCTCGATTTTTCAGGCAAAAGGATAAATGAAGGCCACAGGTCACAATCCAAATGTATTGACCATGTAGTAATTTATGCATTTGGAAAGAAACCCGCTTTCTCCTTCTCCACTCCCTCCCAATGTTCTTTGGTGCTCACTCAGCAAAGAAGCCATTAAGAGTGAATTTGAATGCAGGGAAGTTTGCCTGGAAGGCATCTATTAGGAGATTTAAGTGCTTGATTATGTAGGTACTTAAAGTGGAAATAGATTAATGTAAGGGCATTGCAAGGGAGGAAAAGGATTGCAAATGATTTCACCCCTTCGGTGCTGCATCCTCTGTGGCTTGGTGTACCTGAAAGAATGACCGCTTGGGAACTGGAGGAGTCTGGGAGGCCCGGTAGGACTGAGGGCCCCGGAGACAGGAGTGGACCGCTCCCTCAGTCTTGTGCCTGAGAGAATGCGCCTTCACCCCCTCGCTCCTCCAGGGGAGCTTGGATTACTTTTGCTGGTGCCTGGCAAGGCAGCCTTGGCAAAACTGCCCCCTGCAAGGAGAAAAGCCGCTGGACGCCCCTTCGCTTGTCTGCTTACCGGAGGTGCCCCCGCAGAGCTCCGCGATGCGCCCCACATTGCAGCCACAAGCAGTGGGGCTTCCGTGCTCTTCAGAGGGGCCGGGGGGGCCGCAGCGCTCAAGCATGAAAAGCCCGAGCTGACCGGGTTCTCCCTGGATCTCTTTGTAGGGTGACCGTGGCTTTGACGGCCTGGCCGGATTGCCCGGGGAGAAAGGGCACAGGGTAAGTCGAGCTAGGCTGCCTGCCCAGCACGCGCTCGGGACAGGTGGTCTCGGACTGGAAGGGGCGGCCATGTTTGGGTGCGGAGATTCAAGTCGCTTCCTTTTGACCAGCCTGGTTAGTTCTCAAGTCCATTCCCTGGACTGGGGGGATGGGGTGTATGGGGTGGGGGTGGGGATTCAGCAGTGGCACAACAGCAGCTTGTGGGACTCAGAGACACCAAGGGATGAACCCGGGTGGCATCCCCCACCTAGAAAGTTTAAACTGGGGACTCTGATGCCAGGCGAGGCAGTGGAAAAGCAGGGCACTGCCGCAGTCCTTCTGGCCTTCAGCTGGACAGGAGTGAATGCTGGCACAGTTTTGGGGGAGAGGTCAGTGGGCCCCCGCTGAGCTGCTGCATGTGAGGCAGGAAGGGCCCCGTGGCTGTGGGCAGAAAAGGGAGCATCTGCCGGTCCGTGGCGGGAGCAGGTGCCTCAGGTGCCAAAACGCATTGGACTGTTTCTGGCCTTGCTCTCTGGGAACTGGTCTCTGGAAGGGATATCAGATATATGCCTGATTCTCCCCTCGATTCCCGTAGGGCGATCCAGGCCCCTCAGGCCCTCCTGGGGCTCCAGGCGAAGATGGCGAGAGGGTAAGTGCTGCCCACACTGTCGGGTTTAAGGCATGTGGCCTCATCCACCCCTCCTGGATCACTGCTTACTGGCTGCAGCATGGAGGGGCACTACCCCCTTTTGGGCATTTACGGGCAAATAGAACCCCTGTGTTTTGAGGGGGGAGGCATTGCAGTCAGAGTCCAAGCACGGGCCTTTGGGGGGATAGAAATGTGTTGCCCCCCCATAGCGACTGGGCCCAACACCTCTGCAGCTGCACCTGAAGAAGACACGGGGACCGTCCATGCCACACATCTGGAGGGTTCCTGGCTGGGTAGGCTGGGGCAGCCAGAGAGCAGATCTCTGCGCATCTGGACTTCAGCTCCCAGCATTCTTGGCCACGGGCCATGCTGGCGAGGGCTGCTGAGAACTGGGGTCCGCAGGGGTGTAGAACCATCCAGGAAGGCCTCAACCGCTGTAGGCAGCCTCTCACTATGCGTATAAATAAGTAAATTCAGATATAAGCCCTCTGTGTGCTGCCCCTTCCTGCAGGTACTTATTCAGCTTCATCATGTACTCCATCCTTTATTGCTGACCTTCCAGCATGTGTGTTTTTTCTCCTAACATTTAAGTAACCTCACCTTCAAAAATGTCGGCACGAATTATGGCAGCATCCCTTGCAGCGTGCCTTCTCCCTTGTCAAACATACCCACACAGTGTTCTTCAGGCTGGCGAGGTCTTTCTTATGCCCAGCTGCCCCCTTATTACTCTCAGGGAGTCGTTTTTTCTGTGCAATTATAATTTAACGAAGAGTGGAGCACCTGCAATTTGGTTGGTGGAACCAGCACTTACTCTCTCTTCCATCTTCTTGTTTTGATCCCTCTGCTGCCAAACAGGGCGATGATGGAGAAGTTGGACCACGAGGTCTACCTGGTGAACCAGTAAGTCATTACGCCTGAGAGAGAAAGGGGGAGAGAGCCCTCCTTGCATTCTAGCAGCTAAAGGTCACGTCAGGCAGTGCGTTGCGTCATGCTGCACCTAAGATCCTGTTTGAATCACGCATGCGGGTGCACCTGTGAGACTGGCAGGTTTCTCTGTAGCCCCCGAGTGTTTGTTGACACACATGATGCAGAAAAGGCACCTGTTCTGGCTCATTCCGAAGTGCACAAAGCCACCAAAGGTAGGAAAAGACACGGCATGATGCTTTTGCCCGGCAGGCTTGCATGCAGCGGCCTCTTCCCCTGCCCAGCCTTTTCTGTATCCTGGTGAATCGCCAGAGTGCCCTGTCAGGATGGCGGGGTGCAGATTTACATGGCAGAGTTGCGTGCCAGCTCTGGGGAGTGCCGCCTCCACGGGCCCCTCCCTCAGAGAGCTGACCTTCTCGCTGCCATTGTGCCGAATGCGCCTGAACTAGAAATAAGCCTTCTCGGGCACACCTCTGCCATGACGTCCCTCTTATGGCCCCATCCCGCCGAAAGGGAAGGCACACCTGAGAGAGAATGAACGGCTTGCTTAAAGCCTCTGGGTGAGTGGACAAAGGGCATTAAAGCCTGGCCTTTCTGGGTCCCTTCCCGTGGCCGGAAAGCAGCGCCGGCAGCCCACCGGCTCTGACTATGGTGAGCTAACCAGGATGACCACGGCAGCAAACGTGTGCTTTTTAAAAGGGAAATTAGCGATTTGGGGAAGCTGTGTGGGCCTGAGTGTGGTGCACACGCTGCTCTGCCACCCCCCGGTCTTAAGCTGCTTGTTTACAAACATTTCATTAGCAGTTGGAAGCTGTGCAGGCACGGTCCGTCTTGGAGCAAGAGTCTCCACACACACCGCAGCGCAGTGGCGTCTGTGCAGGGTGAAAGAGCTGGAATCGGGATGGGGGCGTTGTGAATATCCATCCAGTTCTCAAGTCCTCACACATCCCGAGAATGAGCTTCAAAGTGAAATTCGGAAAATCTTGGCAAGCTCAGTGTTGCTGATCTGCACCCCCTTCCCTGTCCTCCTCTGGGAGGGGCAGTTCCAGCCAGGGCTGCTTCCGGTTGCGTCAGTATTTACTCCTTTGAGCAGAGTGCAGGCATGGCATCCCTTGAGAGTTACAGTCTCTCATGCTCCGTAAATTTGAGTGGCGCTTCTCTCTAACACACAAAAGCACACACACCAACTTCTCCTCCACTGTCAATATAGTTTTGATATTTTTTTAAGTGCTACCATTGCAGAAATGAGCTTTCCAACATGACAGCTTTTGTCAGAAAAAGAGGAGGATGAAGTCTGAGGAGAGCGAGACAAGTAGGAGGGAATGCATGTTAACAAGTTCATAATGTCTGAATGAGACTTAAGATGTCTACTTAAAAATCCTCCTTGGTGTTATCAACCAACCGATTTTCCTGATGCACTTCTGAGCAAGAACATCCAGGCTGCTATTGCTTTTAAACAAGCAAGGAGAGCTAGTGATTAAGAAGGCCTTTAGATGGGGATAAGAGCGGGGGCATTTTCCTCTGGCACTCCTGAGGAGCACAAGGCTGAGAAGGTCCGGGGGCGCAATCCAGAGAGCACACGCAGGCATGATCCCCAGATGAGGCTGGGAACACACCTCCCTGCACCCCTGGGGAGCAGCTGCTGTAGCCCTGGAGGTGCCAGGCTAGCTCGGAACACAACAGCTTCCTCCGCTCCGCAGAAGCATCCATGGCTAGAGATCCTGCCCTCTGAACAGAGGGCCCCCACCCAACGCTTGGCAGAATCTCCAGGTAGGGCTGTGGGAACCCCTGCTGGAAATGCTGGGGAGCCCGCAGCCGAGCCCTGGGCGAGCTGGGCCAAGGCCTCCCTGTGGCATGAAGCCCGTTTGAAGGGTGCCATTAAGGGGCTGTGTCCTCCTGCCAGCACAGCCCGCCCCCCTGCCCGTGGCCGGCTGCACTGCTTTCTCTGTCTTAGCTTCTGATCCCATGCGGCCCCTGCAGCCAGGGTGTCCTCAGTGGCTGAGAGAGCAGGTGAACCGCGCATGGCCGCCGCCGGACACGCATGCATTGACCGTTGTGGCCCAGGTCTCGATGGCCACAGAACTGGGCCCCTGCCATGGCTTTGCAAGGGGCATTGGGTGCAGGGCGGGAGGAGGGGCTTGGCGGCCGCAAGCGCTGCATCTGTGCAGAGGGGAGCTCACAGCTCGCCCCAAGGCACTCTGGGCCAGCCTGAGGTTTCTGCCGGCACGTCTGCAGGAGCAGAGCAGGATGCGCCACAGTTATGCCGTGGCATTCACTTCCATGGGATGTTGTGGCGACCACCAGTTTGGGTGACTTCAGAAGGGACCTGCACAAATTAATGGAGGAGGCGGCGGCGGCAGTCACGTCTGGGTGGCTTAGTGCGATCTCCCGGACCAGGTGCAATGAGCTTCTGCCCATGGGTCGCTGGGAACACGGCTGCGAGGATGAGTATAATCAAACCGTCTTTACTTCCTCTGACAGGGACCCCGTGGTTTGCTGGGACCCAAAGGCCCCCCAGGGCCACCAGGACCTCCGGTGAGTAGCGTGCTGACTTCATCGCAACCTCTGCTTGCTTCTAGCTTATGTGCCTTGCTCACTCGAGCACCTCCACACGGCACGTGCATTGGGAGCAGCGAGCCGGATGACTCCTGCACAGTCAGCCAAGCTGTAATTCCCCGGCTTCCTTAGGTAAAGCTGAGAAAGCAAAGCCATATATAAAGAGGTTTAAGACCCGGGAGAGCTCCAGGAGCTCACAGGGCGCGGCAGATGCACATGTGTTTGCATTCTGTGGTGGAGCCACCTTTTCTGATTCAGGCAGATTTCCTGGATTTGTGAACCAATTTTTGACTTTGGGGAATTTGTGCAATTTTTCACTTTTGCTAATGTGCAATACTACGAGTATGAACTTGTACTACTGCAGAAGCAGAAAAATAGACTGGTTTTCAAAAAATCCAATTGCATCAATGAGCAAGACAATAGACCAAGAGATGCCTGACAATCTGTGGAACATAAATGAAAATCTGTGGGTTTAATAAAATGCTTGTGTCTCCTTTGCAGCCTGCTTCCTAGCAAGTTTAGATGAATGAAGAATGTGTTTCAAACCAAAGTTCTCAACTTTGCATATAATTGCCAAGACATACTCTTGCTCTGTCCTCTGTTTTTAAAGAATAAGCAGGTCACGTCTCAGTTTGCTCATGCATGTTTTGTAACTTCCTGTCTAGGGCATTGCTGGCATGGATGGCCAACCGGGCCCCAAGGGAAATGTGGTGAGTGGGCGTGGTGGGTGCTTTACCTGCAGAGCCAATCTGGGCGGGCTTTACTTGTGTAACCACTGTAACTTTGCACACTGAAATCCAGTTTATTCACTGCTTTTTCAGGCTGCTTTCATTTCAGAGCTGCTGGATGTTTTGTCCCTAAAGTTAATTCATGTTTAATTTGAAATGGACTTTTCACTGGTGTTGCAATTCACTTCCCTTTAATGGGAAAGAGCAAGCAACAAGCTTGGGTAGTCCTCAGTCATCAGAACAGCCTCACCCAGAGCCTCTGTATCTCATTGTGGATCCTCCATAGACCTCCATGCATGAGATTGCTTTTGTGTGTGTATCTTTCTCCACTTCGGGAGCAAGAAAGCGGGGAGGAAGAGCTTCCTCCAGGTGCCGTGTCATTGCACACAAATGTGCAAGAATGCCTTTTCCAAAAATGAACCTGTGCTGTGCAACACGGACATGACTGGGAAAGTGGGATTAATTTATACAGGTGGGAGAGAAATCTGTTCTGTTTGAATTTAATAGGAACCTGCTGAATTATAGAGGTGCATGTAAACTTGGTTTAAGGGCAATTTTGATCAGGACTGAAGCACTTTGAATAGTGACTCAGAAACTCAACATAATACAGTTCTGAGCTTGCAAATCATACCCCCCCCCCAAAATCTCTAATTTATTCAATACCATGTATTCATTTCAAAAATGTTCATGAAACATAGAAAGATAGAAATAGAACATGTCAGAAGGGTCCTCCCAGGACACCTAGTCTGACCCCTGGCACAAGCTGGCTCCCCTCACGACATGCCCACCATGTGCGTGTCCAGCCTGTCTTTGAACACCTTCACCGATGGGGCCTCAGCCACCGCCCATGGAAGCCCATTCCACACCCTCGGGGTCCCGACTGTCAGGAAGTGCTTCCTGGCATCCAAGTTGAACCTTGGCTCCCTGAGGTTGGCTCCGTTGGAGCGCGTTCTGCCTTCCTCTGCAGGGGAGAACAGGTCTCTACCCACCTCTGTGTGACATCCACTCACATACCTGTATGTCGCCAACAGATCCCCTCCGAGTCTCCTCTTCTCCATGGCCCAAATCCCTGGACCGGTAAGATGGATGAGAAGGCCTCTTGGGCCTTTAGCTCCCCGAGTTTCTTCCCAAGGCCTCGAAGTCCCTGGTGATCCCGCCCACACCCTGCCTGGCCACGTCATTTGTGCCCACATGGATCACCAGGAGCGGCGGGTGACCCCCGGAGCGAACAAGACGCTCCACTCTGTCCTTCGCATGCCGGATGCGTGCGCCCGGCAGGCAGCAGACCTCCCTCGCCTCAAGGTCAGGGCAGCACACCGCCGCCTCAGTGCCCCTCAGCAGGGGACCCCGACGACAATCACCGGCGGCCGTGCCCTGGCCCTCGCCTCTCCTGCAGCGGCCCCCTTGCCGCTAGTGGTCCCAGGCTGGGGGTCCTGCTGCTCCCCCAACACCTCATCAGCCCCAGCCTCCCCAAGCGGAGAGAACCTGTTTCCCAGCTCCCAATCGGCGCCAGGAGGAGGAGGCCGTGCTGGCCTCCCCCTCCTGTGGGTGACATGCCTCCGTGTCCCCCCGGCTGTTCCTCCCGTGGCCCCTCGCTCAATCCTCTGTCTGGAGTGGGGCTGCTCCCAGGGGGCCTGGAGATCTCTCCCGGCCCTGGGACACCTCACCTCCTCCTCCAGGGGGGATACCCGATTGCACCGAGGGCGAGTGTAGCCCTGCCTCTCCTGGGGGAGAAGGGCGAACATGTCGCAGCAACACCCATGACTCCCGCCAAGGCCATCCCCTGGCCTGCCATTGGGAACGTTGTAAGCCATCCGGAGACGACAGTGATGGACAGCCTACACATTTTCTAGATAAATAAATTAAATAAATAAACCCCTTAGAGACCCTACCTTGGTCCCCCACCTTGTCTGTCCTGCACTACTGTTCACGCGCCCAGTTCTCCCAGGCAACCCCCCCCCCCCCGCGCACACACAAACAAGGATAAAATAAAATAAAATAAAATAAAATAAAATAAAATACCTGCCCCCAGGGAAGGGAGTCCCTGGGCAGCGCAGGCCACCCGGGGCGCAGGCAAGGGACGGCACCTTATAAGCCTCCCAGGCCAGTGGCCCCGCCCCTCCGCTTCCTCCTGGCCTCCCTGGCCCCGCCCCCTCCCTCCCCACTGCTTCTGCCCCCCGCCCTCTGCCCAGCCCCTGCCTTGCCTCCGCCCGTCCCCTGGCCGCCCTCAGCACACTCTCCCAGCCTCTGCTGCTCTGCCAAGAGGCAAGAGCCAAAAGCTGACGAGTGCATCCTTCTGAAAAATATTCAGAAATATGTATACATGTGCTTTAATACGATGTACGTAGGCACAAACGTGCTTTAATGTTGCTGCAAACCATCCTGAGATATTTATATAAAGGACGGCTTACAAAAGCTTTAAGTAAGTAAGTAAATACATACGTACAGAAGTGCTTTTCTGCGGAAGCAGGGAAAAAACAAAGACCAGAATCTGCTGTGGCCTCGAGTTGGTTTCGTAACTTGTGGTTGCACCCCTGTCCTGTGTGCGATCATTCCGGCCATGGCTCGCAGTCACCGTCGGTGGCCCAGCTGCAGCTCCCCACACACACCACCGGTGCTCAGCGCCAAGAACTGATCCTTCGCATCCTGTATTGTGTGCGGCCCTTTTAAGGGGAATGCCACTGGGTCAGGATTATGTTCCATCTGCTGCAGCAAGCATAGCATAAACCAGAAAGAGCAGCCTCTGGATAATCTTCCAGTTGATAATGAATTACCGCTAAGAAAGAATGCAAACCCCAAAAGATAGGGAGTTTCGGTGTTTAGTCATGCTGGCCACATGACCATGGAGACCATCTGCGGACAAACGCTGGCTCCCTTGGCCAGGAAACGGAGATGAGCACCGCCCCCTGGAGTCAGGCATGACTGGACTTAACGTCAAGGGGAAACCTTTACCTTTACCTAACATGTCAAAAAAATGTACATTCAAAAATGCATCCATTATGAAAAATGCATACAATTTTGCATTGATTTTAAAAATAGCCAGCTGATGTAGAAATGGACTGGCACAAGCATGCCCTTAAAATACCCGATGAGACTAAGCTTGCAATTAGCAGATCTGCCCCTCCTCTGTTTTTACCTGTTGTTTTCCTTTCAAGGGTCCCCAAGGTGAACCTGGGCCACCAGGCCAACAAGGAAATCCAGGTGCTCAGGTGAGATGGTACTTTGTGAGGGAGGTGAAGCGGAAGCCTCTCTGCACTTTCTGTGAACAGGCTGATCGTGAGGGCTGAGCAAAGCTGCTTCTGTCTGCCGAATGCGGCTTACTCAATTCAGGCTGGCCTCTGGTATGGCAGCCGTGGGTGCCAGCAGGCACGCCTCTGGGCACCGGCCAGTCTTTCTGCCCATGGGTCTCTCTGGCCCTTGCCTGGCAGTGTGCCTGTGGTTCAGAGCACAGCACCGGGACCCGGGGGCTCAATTCTCCACTCTGCCATGGAGCTCTCCTCTGCCTAGCCCGCTTCCAGGGTTGTTGTGCTGAAGATCAAGTGGGGAGGAGAACCCTGGGAGCTGCTTGGGGTTCCTTGCGAGAGGAAGAAAGGCAAAGGAGTAAGAATGATAACTCCCGGAGTCCCTGCCGCCCATGTGGGGTGTGGATGTCAGCCCCCTCAGGGCTGGAGACTCGCGAACTGCAGCCCAGGCCCGAGCTCTGTGTTCGCGCTTCTGCGGCGTGTGTCCGGGGGCCCCGTTTGATCTGGGCTGGCACAGGGAGGGTGCGGGTCAGTCCGCCACTCCTGGAGCCCTGCGGGCAGCCAGATGGGCTGCAACTCGGCGATGGCAGCCCCCGGTGGGCACGGCCAGCCCCCGCGGCTTAGGGCTAGGCCCCTGCTTTAACTCCAGAAGTGCCCTGCATCGACCCCGGCTTCTCCAGGCGGGGCTGCAAGAAGGCCTGCTGGCACCCTGAGAGAGCCGCAGCTGCTGGAAGCGGAGCAGCGGTTCAGCATGGCTGAGGCAGCTCCTGCGTCCCCCGGGAGCTCTGGGGCTCAGCAGTGGCGCACACGCCTCGCACGCAGGCGCAGTCCTTGGCCTCTGCAGGCCACGCGGGGAGTTGTGCGCATGGTCCTGTGGGCAGCCGCCGCTGGCTGCCTTGGACAGCTTTCCCACCCGCCTCTTTTTCATCCCCAGGGGCTTCCAGGTCCTCAAGGTCCGATCGGTCCCCCAGGAGAAAAGGTATGCCGACATAGCGGGGCTGGCTAGGATGTGTGTCGTGCGGGGGGGGGGGTGCTCTGCTGCCCCCATCTGCATGCAGAACGCCATTCCCCCACCCCCTGCTGTGGCTGGAGAAGCGGCAGGTGGCCCGTGCCAGGCCTGGCCGATGCTGGCCACAAACGGTCTGCATGCGTCCTCAGTGTCTTGCAGGAACCACGGGGGACCCGAGCGGGGCTTCCTTCCCTTCCCCTCACGGCACAAGTATGCGCAGAGGCACACAGAGGCTTGCGTGCTTTAGCATGTGGCCCAGGGACTTCGCAGTGGCCGTGGCCTCTGGGGCTGACTCAGTGGCAGGCTCGGGGCCCCAGGGAAGATGTGCTGGACGCGGTGAGCAGGGCAACCAAGCCCAGCCTCCCCTGGTGATGAAAGAGGATGTCCACCTGCCCGCCTCTCAGAGCCATGATAGCAAGAAAGCCAAGCCTGGACCCCCGAAGCGCAGCCCTGGGGATCCCCCCACCCCCATGGCCATCCTGTTTCCAAGACACGCTGATGGGTTAATGAAATCATGCCCGTGTGCCTGCGGCAGACCACAGCACCCCTGGTCGCCTGGTGGCCAACTCCCCTCTAACATGGCGCACTGAAGCCAGGGAGGCCCAAAGGCAGGGGGACAGGTCAGCCCCTGTGCCCCTGCCACTGTGGGGCGGCGTGGGCAGACCTTCCCCGGGCCACGTCGGGGCACGGCTTTTCTCGGCCAGGTGGGCCCCGTGTGTGCAGCCCAGTCCAACAGCCTGGCGCCTGCTCCGGAGGGCTCGCTCAATCAAGCGATCCGAAGTCAGCAGAGGGCCAGGCTCTGCTGTCCCTCTCCGAAGGCGGGCATGACTTGCCAAGAGGACTCGAGTGCGACCTTGTTTTTCTCTCTCAGGGTCCGCTGGGGAAACCGGGCCTTCCTGGCATGCCTGGGGCAGACGGTCCTCCGGTAAGCTTTCTTTGGAAGAACGGCGGGCTTCCTTTCTGGGAGGGTGGGCTCCCAGGCTCAGGCCAGCGTGGCCTGTGTGAGGCAGGCAGGATGCAGGTCCGCTGTCGCCCGCTTGTCCTTCTGCCTTACCAGCCGTTGAGTGAGTTGGGCCAGAATTCAACTTCCATTCCTTAACCAGCAGAACTGGCCCCATGGTCCACCCAAACCTCACATGTAGACAGTGGTCCTTGGAACTGGAAGGCAGCATTTCATGTCAAATCAACCTGTGAAATTTGCAGTAGAGTCCTTGACTTAATCCAAATACCAAAAACATGGACAAAAATGTGTATATTAAAGGAAAATGCACATACCTATGTGTAGCTTAATGTAAGTTATGCTACATGTGCATTGCTTGCAAAAGAGAGCACATTGTTGGCAGAATCGCATCCGGAGTGCTTCATTAGGAGGAAATGCAGGCAAATGCATTTGAATTGCATACAAATGTTTTAAAACAATTCTCTAAGTTTGTACAAGCAAATGTCAAATTGTCAAAATTCTCATATGTTCAGGATAAACTGAACTGGAATTTAGAAAAGGGACAGATAGAGAGAAACCCAAGCTGACCTATTTGTCTGTCCATACCAAGGCCTGGCTTTAGTGGACAGTGAAGCAGAAAACTGTTCTAGAGAATAACACAACCATTTTTATTGGACTCTGACCCATTGAGATGTGGGCACGGCAGAGATCCAGCTTTTGCTGGCCTTCTGGAGGCGGGAATGGTGCACTCCTGCAGGGGGAGCCTCGCCATCATGGGAAGGGCCGTTCCGGGTCCAGCCCTGGTGATGGAAAACCAGCGGGCAGCCCACAGCGTTCTGCATTCTCCACGTGTCTTGTCTAAACCTGCCTAGCAGTGGCCCCTGAATGCCTGAAAGTCCCAGGTTAGCATCCTGGAGAGCATTTGGACGTTGCTTGAATATGGAGGCCATGTCTCCCTGCCCCCACTTTGCAGCAACCGAGGCCTCCCAAAAGGGCAGGGCAACGCTGCAGCCACGGTGCTGAGGACTGGGCAAGCTTGCTCAGATAGTGGAGAAGATGGCTTGGTCAGGGCATGGCTGACAGACCACAAGCAGAGGGTGGCTATCGGTGGGGAGTCATCAGGATGGCAGCTGGTGACGAGCAGAGTCCCCGGGGCCCAATTCTGGGCCCAATTCTGTTCAGCCTCTGCATCAATGATCTGGAGATCATTGGGCAGTCTGCTGGCCAAATTTGCAGACAATACCAAAGTGGGGGTGGTGACCAGAACGGAGGAGCAGGTGATCCAGATCCAGAAGGATCTGAACAGACTGTGGAAGTGGGTGGGGAACAACAGGATGGCATTCAATGTGGAGAAGTGCATGATCGTATGCTTGGGAGACGGGCATAGGTGCCACAGGTACAGGATGGGGGACAAGTGGCTGGAGAGCAGCAGCTGAGAAAGGGATCTCGGGGTACTTGTCAATAGCAGGTTAAACATGAGCCAGCAACGTGGGGCAGTGACTGAGAAGGCGAAGGCCACCCTCGGGTGTATAGCTACAAGCATGGCTTCCGGATCTAGGGAGGCATTGATACCACTCTACACGGCTCTGGTGTCCCCACAACTGGAGTACTGCATACAGTTCTGGGCTCACATTATGAGAGGGACAGAGCAAGGTTGGAATCAGTTCAGCGCAGGGTCACAAGGATGGTAGCTGGATTGGGAGGGGTGACATCTGAGGAGAGATTGAGGGAACAGCCTGGAGAAGAGGAAACTCCGGGGGCATCTTTTAGCAACTTATAGGTATGTGAGGGGATGTCATGTGGAAGAGGGCTCTGACCTGCTCTTCCCTGCCGTGGAGGACAGAGCGCATTCCAGTGGGGCAAAGCTCAAGGAACCGGGTTTCAGGTTGGATGTCAGGAAGTTCTTCCTGACAGTTAGGACCCCTAGGATATGGAATGGGCTTCCAGGGGAGGTGGTGGAGGCCTCATTGGTGAGGGTGTTCAAGGAAAAATTGGGCTATCACATGTTGAGGATTGCATGAACAGAGCTGGCTGGAGTCGGAGGTCAGACTAGATGGCCCAGGAGACCCCTTCTGCCTTGCTCTGTTTCTCTGTTTCTCACTGGTTAATGGGCTTCTCTTTCATCACCCTTAACGACAGGGCCACCCAGGCAAAGAAGGGCCTCCTGGTGAGAAGGGAAGTCAGGTATGTATCATGCACATGGGAGCCCTTGGGCATGCTGGGATGTGCTCTCCTAATTAGTGGGGAGGGTTTAGGGCTGGGGTCCAAGGGATCGATGCCTGCATTACCCAGCAGAAACAAGAGGAGGCACGGCTCTCTGGGTCAGATGAGGAAGAAGGCCAGTCCTCACAAGAAAGACCTCAGGGTAGGAACGGTGCGGACCACCGCTGGATGGACCTATGGGTCAGCCTGGTGTGAAGCAGCTGTCAGTGGCTTTCATAGGGTTAGCTCTGAGAGGTGTTAAGCCTCAGGCCATGGGCCCAATCCACCCCCCTCCCCCAGCACCCTGGGGCACTGCCTTGGCTGCGAGCCTGCTGCAGCATGCGGGCGCAGTTTTTCCCCTCTTGAGGAGGGGGATCTGAACAAAGCACTCACATCCCTTACGAGGGATGGACATGGAAGAATAAGGCCGAGGGGGGGGGGGAAGAGTGTGTTTCTGTGTAAAACACATGAGTGAGCACAGGAAAGACACTTGGCCAACGCTGACGTTTAAAAAACTAAACATTTCCTCTTGTTAACAGGGCCCCGTCGGTCCTCAGGGCCCAATTGGATATCCTGGTCCACGCGGGGTAAAGGTAAGAAAATGAGAACCTCCTGCCCAGAGAGCATGGCAGGGACACGCCCTCCCTTCCGCCAGAATCAAAGGGAAGAAGCCGTCCTGATCTGGCCTGCCCCACAGAGCTCCCTGGTTTTGAGGGCCGGTGGGCACATTTGAAAATTAGACCTCAGGCCATGCATCACTCCCAAAATGGCTGCCGGAGAACAGGGCTTGGCAGTTGCAAATGGCTGCCATGCTGGTCAGGGCCAGTCAGAAAAGCCCCAGTTTCCCAGAAGGCACAGTACAAAGAAAGGAAGTTGCCCAAGAGCTCAGGCATCTTCGCTCCAAAACACAAAACCAGCACCTGAAATAAAACGTTGCTGAAGGTCAGCGCTTTATCTTGCAGCATGCCAGCTTCCCAGTTTTAAACTGGGAATAAAAATCTCAAGCAGCTTTTTGTATGAGGCTGTTGTTGCCTCATCTTCTTTCAGTTGTGCAGCGCATTTCCTTGCCTGCAATCCCATGGTATCACCTCCAGGGGGCGCTGTGGTATAGCCAAGAGGCACCATTCAGATTGTGGAAGAAAAGTTTTCTTGTGCTTCCTCCACAACACTGCATTTTCCCGCTTTGCAAGAAGCCCCTGGAAATGCAGTTTGAAAGCAGAGATGAAACGGGGGGCTTGTGATGTTGTCTGAAGGACCCACAAACAACTGTGACATGCAGTCTGGAGAGGTGCTAAGGGAAAGCTCAGCCACCCCCAGGGGCAGGGGCAGCCCGAAGCTGCATGTGACTCGGAGAGCTCCTGCTGCCCTTGTGCAAAAGGAGGGCCCCAAGACGCCGAAATGGGCCGCAGGGGATGACTGTGCTTCCTCTGTTCTGCGGGCTGTGCTTTCTGCAGTGCTTGCTGGGGCAGCGGCCAGCTGCAGGTGGCCCTTGGATCTTTGATGCAGCCCTCTGTGTGGGAGCAGCTGAGATGTTGGGCCAGAGGAATCTGCCCCTCCCCTGGCAGCTGATTGCATGGAAGGAAGAGGGGTAAAGAGAGAAGGGGTGGCAGAAAAGGATGCAGGGAGAGCCAGCAACTCCCGGCTCCAGCCCCGAGGGCTGCCCTCCTGCGGCCCCCAGCAGTTGGTGTGGCCCTTGGCAGGAAAGGGCCAGCCTCCCCATGTGACACAGGCCCCGTCTGAGGCTTAGGGGACTCGTGTGGGGCCGGGCAGAGGTCCATCGGCCCAGTTATCTGCTCCACAGGGTAGCCAGAAGATGCTTTGGGGATGCATATGGAGGCAATAGCGCTTCCTCCATATTTGCAGGGTAGGGTATTCATTGAGCTCCTACGCCTGAGGGCTGTGCTTAGGCCTTTGCTCCGTGCAGCTCCTCGCGGTTTTGAGAGCCATCTTAGCAAGCAGCCACATCTTATTGCAACGAGCTCCGTGAGTGACTTATTTGTTGCACAAGCTCGTCATGTGCAGGCTCCCAGCGTTCTGCCTGTCCTCTGCACCCCACGACCTTGAAATCTAGCAGCAGGCCACCACTGCCATTGGCCAGTCGGTGGAGAATGATGGCCGTCGTAGTCCGCTCCACAAGTTTGCAATGGGTGTTTTAGGCTGAGTACAATTCCATCCACTTTTTGTCCATCAGCCCTGATGTAAAAGACTTGAAAATGAAATTGGATTCAACATACATTTTGTTTCCATTTATGTATATACATATATCCTTAATGGGGATGGATCTTTTGCTTACGCAGAGGGGGAAAAGGGAATATTTTCAGCCTGCACAGAAAATTGCACTGGGGGCAGGGGCTCACTGGCATTCCCCTATCTGTGTTTGTTTGCGTTGTGCATGCGCCCAGCACTCGCTGCACAGGAGAACTGAGGAAGCGAACGCCCCCTTCTCCGCTGAGCCGGCACGGTGCATCCTTTCAGGCTTCCACATTTAATTAGAATTCCTTTCCTGCCTCCCAGGGCTTTGTGCTCGCCTCCTTCCATTTGCTGCCGCCCTTGACAAGTGGGTTGTGCCGAAGTGCTCCATGAATGATGTCCTTGCGGGTGAAGCCCCGAAGCAGCGCTGAAAGTGGGCTGTGCGGCCTGCAAGGAGGGGCTGCCCCGCGCATCCCCCTGGTCAGCAGCAAGGCATGGCAGTGCGCGCTTCTGTCGCAGCGGCACCGGCTGAGCTGCGGGGATGCCTGCTTATTCATCACAGACCTTTCCGTGGCACTAGTGTCGGGGAGGCCCTTGGCACATGCTCTTCTCTCCCCGGTTGCCACCTGAGGATACTGGCTGCGTGGGAAGGACAACACCGGGCAGCCGGTGCAGGGAGCCCTGGGAGTGCTGGGCCCCACTCGGCGAGGAAGCTCTGGGCCGCTCTGGCTCAGCCTAGCCCCCCTCGCAGGGCTGTTCCTGTGATTTGACATTGCCGTGCAGGCGTGGCTTTCTGCAGCGGCAGCTCAAGCCGGCCGCCATGCCCAGGCGTGTCCGACAGCTGGCGCCTTCAGGGAGTCAGGCAGCTCTGTCTTTGGGAGAAGCCATCCCTAGATCCTAGCTTCCTCATACAGTCATTTTGCTTTCCTGCATTTCTTTTTCTTTGGGATGGTTTTAGTTGCTTCCTCTTGTACAATGTTGTGAAGCTCCATTCATAGTTCTTCAGGTACTCTGTCTCTCAGATCTAATTCCTTAAATCTATTTGTCACCTCTACTGTACATTCATCAGGGATATGATTTAGGTCATACCTGAGTGGCCTAGTGCTTTTCCTTCTTTCTTCAATTTAAGCCTAAATTTTGCAACAAGAAGCTCATGATCTGAGCCACAGTCAGCTCCTGGTCTAGGTTTTACTGACTGTATAGAGCTTCTCCATCTTTGGCTGCAGAGCACATAGTCAATCTGATTTCTGTGTTGACCATCTGGTGATGTCCATGTGTTGAGTTGTCTCTTGGGTTGTTGGAAAAGAGTGTTTGCTATGACCATCGTATTCTCTTGACAAAATCCTACCAACCTGTGCCCTGCTTCTTTTTGTATTCCAAGGCCAAACTTGCCTCTTATTCTGGTTCTCTTTTGGCTTCCTCCTTTAGCATTCCAATCCCTCATGATGATAAGGACATCATTTTTGGTGTTAATTCTAGAAGGTGTTGTAAGCCTTCATAGCATTGATCAACTTCAGCCTCTTCAGCACCAGTGGTTGGGGCATAGGCTTGGACTATTATGAAGTTGAATGGTTTGCCTTGGATTCAAACTGAGATCATTCTGTCATTTTGGAGATTGTATCCCAGTCCTGCATTTCCTACTCTTTTACTGACTATGAAGGCTACTCCATTTCTTCTGAGGGATTCTTGTCCGCAGTGGTATACCTGATGGTCATCCGAATTAAATTCACCCATTCCTGTCCATTTCAGTTCACTGATTCCTAAGATGTCAAAGTTCAGTCTTGTCATCTCATGTTTGACCACGTCCGGCTTGCCTTGATTCACAGATCTTACATTCCAGGTTCCTATGGAGTATAGATCTTTACAGCATCAGACTTTCCTTTCACCACCAGATTCATCCGCAACTGAGTGTCCTTTCAGCTTTGACCAGTTGCTTCATTCTTTCTGGCGCTACCAGTACTAGCCCTCTGCGCTTCCCCAGTAGCACATTGGACACCTTCCGACCTGAGGGGCTCACCTTCCGGCGTCCTATCTCTTTGCCTGTTGATAGTGTCCATGGGGTTTTCATGGCAAAGATACTGCAGTGGGTTGCCATTTCCTTCTCCAGGGGATCACGTTTTGTCAGAGCTCTCTGCTGTGACCTGTCTGTCTTGGGTGGCCCTGCACGGCACAGCTCAGAGCTTCATTGCACTACACAAGCCCCTTCGCCACAACAAGGCAGTGATCCATGAAGGAGTTTTAAATTATATGCCTCCTTAATACTTATTCCCCTTGCAACTTCCTTCACTGTGTCCCAAACTAAACCTTCATTACTATCTTCTCTATCATTGAATTATTGGTTAGTACAACAAAACAGCAGAAGGAAGTGAAAAGGAGAAGAAGCAATAATGCATTCAAACTGAACAGGAACAAGAAAGGCATAAAATAAATCATGCCCAATGCATATGCCCAATATAATTTCCAAAAGGAAAGGAGAGGAGAGGAGAGGAGAGGAGAGGAGAGGAGAGGAAAGGAAAGGAAAATCAAGCTGATGTCAAGAGATTTTCAGCTGCTGATGGTATAGATCATGCAAGTACATCATGCTTGCTGGTGTGTGCTTTTAACCAATTTTATCTGAATCAAATATACTAAAAAGGGTTCCCATGTGTTTTGAATGGATATATGCTGGATATCTTTTTCTTCCCCAAAGGGGTTTACCATGCTATCACATGAGTTTTATTAAGAAAATTACATATTTATAGACTGTGAGATCTCTTGAAGGATTTTGCAAGGAAATGTAGCAAAATGCACTTCACAATCAATCCAAATCAAGCTCCCAAACACTCACAAGCCACAGCATTCAAGTCCAGCGTGCAGTGCTCAGGCAGCGCCCAGGGGGTAACGAGGCCAGGCCTCTGCAGGCAGCAGGAGCCCTTCCCCGTCCCTGCCGCCAGCGCAGCTCTGAGGACAGCATGTCAAAGGGCCGGCACCGCCACAGAGGTGTCCTGTGTGGCCACTGACCGGCACCTTGGGTGGATTTATTCCAGGCTCCAGCTCAGGAGGAGGCCATCAAGTCCCAGCATTCCTCAGCCAGCCACACTCACTGGAGCATGCGGAGAGCCGTGCGATCTTTTCCCACTTCAACACACTTCTGATTGAACCTTTGCACACTGGAGTCAAACTCCACTGACAAGTGCATGTGAGAATTGACATCAGAATGGCACCATGACTGGGTCCATTCTTGGGTCCAGAATTTAGCAGCCATGGCTGGTGGTTCCAGACCCAGTGGAGGCGATCTGGGGACCATGTTGTGCAAAGAGCAGATGAAACTCAGGGTGGATGCACTGCTGTCTGACTTCAGCCCCCCGCCCCGGTGTTCAGGCAGGAGGAGCCCACTGACCCGGACGCATCAGTGGCCAGAATTCTGTATCCCAAGCTTACCTAAGGATTTGTCCGGAAGGTGCAAAGAAGGCGCAAGGGCGCCGTCACCATCAGCACCTCACCCAGCTCAGCCCCTGGCACCAGCACTGGCCTGTTCCAAAATGGGCGGCCCCAGCATGCAGGCCTCTGAGTTAGAGAGGGCAGAGATTGCGCATTTTTCTGTTTCTAAGGCAGAGAAATTTGCACAAAATGTGGCTGTGGCTTCCCCTGAACCGTGCACCTGCTTTGAATGAACGCTCCTTCCTTGGAGAAGCTGTGCGCAGTGCGGCTCCCTTGGAAAGTGGGCACTGTGACACACGGTCTGGCTTGAGCCGTATTTGGCTCCGGAGTCAACTGGGCGTGTGCGGGGGGAGGGTCTTCAGGACCACCACCCACAATCCTGTGCTGCTCGTCCAAAAGAAGGGAGATTCCAGCTGCGTCCTTGTCCGCTGCTTGGTGAACGCGGCGAACCCTTCCATGCATCCCTCGTCCTAACGTCTGTTCTCTTGTTGCTGCCGTTTTCCCACTCAGGGCGCAGATGGTGTCCGTGGCCTGAAGGGAACGAAAGGAGAGAAGGTGAGTCCATTGCAGTGTGTCTCTTGATGGTGCTGTGGCCCAAGGCGGGGTCTGGGGGGTCTGGCACAGTTTGGGGCTGCCCCTTGTTGCTCCCTGTCCATCCCAGGACAGGGCTTCTGTCGTGAGCCACACGGGGCAGAGGCATTCCAGCGAGAAGGCTTTGCTTTATTAACGTGCACCAGCTAGGCCAGCTGGCCTTGTGATACGAAAGAGGAATATTGCAGGCAACAGTAACAGAAGGGACAAGCCACGGTAAAATATTGCCTGTCAGGGAAATGCAGCTTGCAGAGGCAGAGGCGATCCAGACAGAACTGCCTCCTCCCTTCCAGACTGAAGGAGCGGCTGTCCCCAGGGCAGGCATGCGGCTCCGGGGCCAGCCACTCGGATCGTCAGAGGGCCCACCCTCTCCACCTGATGCCCAGGTGCTCAGACAAAGGAAGGATGGGGTCCACCCCACCCATTCCAGCCTGGTCTGGTCTTGGCAACTCAGCAGTGAATCCCCCGCTTCTGAATCCAGAGGCGATGCGACCGCTCTTGAAGGCAGTGTGAAGGGAAGAGCGGCCTGGGCCTGTGCTGCACGCACGGATCTTCCTTTCTTGTCTTCGTGAGCTGCATCAGCTGCTCCACCCGGAGCGGAGGCAGGGCTTTGTCCAGTGAAGGCACACGCATCCGCCTGCTGGAAGGATCAACACCGTGTGCAGCGCATCCACATGCGCCCTTCTTCGGAGGACTAACCCGTCCATAAATGGCTGCCAGCGCAAGTACAGGCAGCCCTAAACTAAGTTGCTTGTCCCAGAACCAGAGTCCAAGGTGAGCTCAGAAGCACAAAATGGCTTTTGGGAACCCAGAGGCAGGGTGGTCCTGGAGGGCAAGCCCTTCAAGACCGCCAGCATCTCCCTCCCCCTGTTGAGAAATGCAGGCAATTCCAGAGGGGCAGGAAGGCTGAGGGGGCACCGTGGGCACCTCCTTGGACATTCCAGGCCAGCATATTCTGCTCCCTTCTGTTTTACTCGTGCGTTTGCCGAGGAAATTTGCGGTCACACTCTGAGCAGAACAGAGCTGTGGAATCCCAATTACATAAATAGATCTTTTTGATTTACACCTTTTGTAAACCAAGCTTAGGAGCTGCCCAGGGAATGCATCATGCTGGATGGCTAAACTGCCAGAGGCAGCAACCAGAGCAGCTATTAAAACGCTGTGTTTAAAGAGTATTTTGACACACAGGCTTTCTGTATTTTTTCAGGTATGTGGTTATGCACTCCCGAAGGAGGAGTGGAGGCTGTGTAATATTCTGGCCTTGTTGCAGCCTTAAATCTCCCTTGCCTCCATTTGTTTGCACCCTGCAGTCCATCACCAGAAAAGCTGACAATTATAAGCCAGGATCCCGCTTCTGGGGCCCCCTGCGAGCCCCCAGTGTTGCTTTTTGGCTACTGCAGCTATGCTTTAACACCTGACAGGGTTGCTTTAGGACTCGATACGCTATTGATCGGAACACTACAGTTAAACCTTTGCCGACTGGAAGAAATCGTAGCACCGTCCCCGAGTTCTCTCTGCAAAGGCTGGTGCGAAATGACCTTGGTGAAAATAATTTGCTGTGAGCACGGGCGAGTTCCCAGCGTTTGCATCAGCCAAGATGACAGTCTCAGCCACTGGCATAGAGGAAGGAAAGCACCCTGGGCATTGACTGAATTTGTGGGGAGGTTTGGGGTGGGTCCAACAAGGTGTCCTCCGTGGAAATTGATCTGATGTAAATTATGCCCAGACCAAAGGTTTAATGTTTCCTCCAGTTGAACCAAACCTGATTACCTAGCAGTTGCTTTGCGGGGGGGGGGGGACTGTTGTATTTCCCCCAGCCAGAATTAGCTGCATCGCCTCATCTGGGTTCTTGGGCCTGAGGGAGACTCCAGTTGCTATGGGAACTCCCTTTGCTTCTGTCCTCTGGGCTCCCTGGCTTGCTGGAGCACAACCTGTCCTGCCTCTGGGCGGAAGGTGGGGGGCGGAAACTGCCGTGAGCCGGGGTTCCTCACTGGGGTCCCTCCCTACTCACCTTCAGAGCCACAGACCCTTCCTGCAAACAGTCTTTATTGACCAATGTGTTTTCCAGGCACACGAGTGCCCGGAATGAACCTCTGAGAATGCAGAGCAGTTCCTTGAACACCATTCAGGATTCACCTCCAGCAACTCTCCTTATGGGCATTTCTGACCCCCATCCCTTCAGGAGGGGCCTTCTGAAAACAAGCATGCCTCCTCTCTGCCGACGTGTCATGAGGTCAAGAGCTGTGCCCGCCACGCCTGTGCATGAGAGACTCCCCTGCTCCAAGTGCCCCCCGGCCAGTTGCACGTCAAGGTTATCCCCAAGGACTGCCTGCCCACCCACCCGAGGGGCCTGGCCTTGCGATGAGCATCTCTGCTTCTCCCGTCTCGGGGCCTCGGCATGGCCCACGTCCCCAGCCCACCCCTCCCGATTTGGTTCTTCTGGAGACCAGCCAGCAGCCCTCCTCCTCCCTCCCAGCAGGAGCCTCCTGGGAAGGCACTGCCTGGGAGCCGTGAGATTGAAAGCGGGGCCCAGGGAGCCCGCAGTTCCCCAGAAGTATGTCAGGGTGGGGGGCACATTAAGGGGACAGGCCAGGTGGCCAAGCACCCCCGAGAGGGAGCTGTCCATCCGAATGGGCGGAAGGCCTACTGCGTGTGCCGCAAGGGTGCCTGCACTGCTCCGGTGTCCTCTTCCTCACAGTGGTCTCCTCTCCGTTCCTCTGTGTGCAGGGCGAGGATGGCTTCCCCGGATTCAAAGGCGACATGGGGATCAAAGGAGACAGGGTGAGCTTCCGGTGGTGCCATCGTCCTGGCAAGAAGACCGAAGAGCAATGCCGCGTCTGTGGCTGGCGCGGGGGACGGAGGTGTTTCTGAGCTCCCACAGGAGTTGCATGCAAGCGAGCCCCAGGGACAAGCTCCCTTAGGCTTCTGGGCTGCATCCGAGGCCAGGCAGCCCCCAGCTCCTCCAGTGGGGAATGGGTGCCCCTCGGATGCCTCTCCTCTCGGGGCCGCCGTCAGCAGGACAGAGGGAGCCCACGCAGCCGCTGGCTTGCCTTCCTTCGCCTCAGCCTCAAGGCCTGCACTAGCCATTCTGGGAGGGGGTTTCCCTGCTGCCCCTCTCTGTGAAATGCAGCTGCAAAGGTCGGGGTGTCTTCAGCCTCCCAGGCTCCCAGCAGGGGATCAAGTGCTGGTGGAAGGCAGAGCAGGCTGTTTGAAGCTGCACATGAAATGCTTTTGAGGCCTCTGGGGCACTCAGCTCTACCCCCACCCCATCCAAGACATGCTCCTCGCCCTCCAATCAGCACTCCCTGGCACACGTGCCCAAACCCTCAGGCTGCATTGCAGAGGGTTGCCCCACAGGGAAGGCCACTTGCTGCGCCTCACGGAAGCCATGGAGGGTGCAGGCAGCAATTCGCATAAAGCGTGCATAGTCCATGACCAGTCTGGAGGCAAAGTTCACCCTCAGCGGTCCAAGAGGGGTGGAGCGGGTGGCTGCCAGTGACATGAAGGAGCACTTACGTCCATATATGCCCAACCGCCCCTTGAGATCTGCGGGAAAGGCCCTTCTCTGGGAACCCTCCGTGAAAGAAGTTAGGAGGGTGGGTACTCGGAGGAGGGCTTTCTCTGCGGTGGCGCCCAATCTATGGAATGTGCTCCCCAGAGAGGTCCGCCTGGCGCCGTCGTTATTTGTTTTTCGGCGCCAGGTGAAGACCTTTTTATTTAAACGTCATTTTAATTGTTAACAATATTTACTTATTTATCTGGCCAGGGCGACTTCTCTTCCTTTCTTTTCTTTTCTTTTCTTTTCTTTTCTTTTCTTTTCTTTTCTTTTAACTTTTCTTTTATAACTTTTCTTTTATAACTTCTTTTATATCGTTTATATATATATATATATATTATTAATTTTAATTTTAATGTTATATTGTTATTTTTGTATTGTATTGTATTTTATTATGTTGTAAGCCGCCCCGAGGCTTTGGCAAGGGGCGGCATAGAAATGTTCTATTATTATTATTATTATTATTATTATTATTAATAATAATAATAATAATGTTCAAGCCCTTTGCTCCAAGTCTCGACTCAAGTCTTCACTTCTGAGTCCAAGCCGAGTCTCAAGTCTTTGCAAGAAATTTTTGAGTCAAGTCTTGAGCCAACTTGAACAGAAAAAAGGGAGGTGGAGTTGGGGTGGGTGTGTGGGAAAGTTGTAACCCCCACAATATTCTTATCCACACTTCTCTCAAACAAAAATTTGCCCAGGGATTTTAGGTGTTTTGTTGGCTTTTGTCCCCCCCCCCCCCCCCCGCCCGGGTTTCTATGTTAAATCTGATAGTACATTTTAAATCTTTGTGCTGATGCTTGGTTCTGTTTGGTTATTATTTTTCATACAACACACATCTTCTTTGCTGTCAGTTCTCTTTACTATGAGCGCATATGATCATCCTTCTCCCAAAGGTCCTTGATATTTTGCGCTGCTTAATGGGGCTCTGAAATCGTGTCCTCCAACTCAGTGGTGGGTGCAGAAGGAGAGAGGACTCAGCTGTTTTCCAATTCTTGGCAGGGTGAAATTGGCCCTCCTGGTCCACGGGGAGAAGATGGCCCAGAAGGCCCAAAAGGCCGGGGAGGACCCAATGGAGATCCTGGCCCATTAGGCCCACCAGGAGAAAAGGTAAGGACCTCCCACCCCCACTCCTGGACCCATTTCATTTGTATCAAAGGGTATACAGGGAGCCCTGGTGGGGCCGGGAGTGACCAGAATTCAAGGTTAAACCCTCGGCACTATCAACCCTTTCCTTGGCCCCCTCTGCCGGCACCCTCACAAGCTTTCCATTGGCTAGAAATTGAGGAAATTAGACAAATCTGCAGCAGATTCAAATCAGTCTGGATTTCTGTGATTCTGAGCATTCCCATTTTGGTGGGACTGATAGCTCAGAGTCTGGGAGTTGGCTCACCCAGACAGGGCTCAGAGCTTGGACTCTGGTAATGGAGCTGTTGCTGTAGTGGACAGGTCTGAACCTGCTGCCCAGTGTCTCAGGACCAGCCCTGAGTCTGCTCTGGACGTAAGTAGTTCCAAGGGAAGGACAGCCACGGTGCGCAGTCCCCCTCCTGTGGGAATGAAGGAAAAGCAGGACAAACCTGCCCTGGGGACAGAGATTTGGAAACGGATAGTCTCTCGGAGGGAGGATGCCAGCCTCCGGAGGAGCTTGGACCCGAGGGCCCGTTGTCACAGCTGCAGGCTGGCCCAGTTAGGGGCCCAGAGAGCAGAGCACAGGTGTGCCCGGTCCACAGAGCCCCTCCTTCATGAGACCGGCCCCAAAAGGTTCCTGAGCAAAGCTTTGGGCAAAGGGGGGCAGAGAGGAGTCAGCGTCTCACTGTGCGCCTGCTCAGAGACTGCTGTGTAGAATGAAGACGCTTACAAGAAGCGCTGGAGAGTCTGTCTTGCTGGGGAGGGGGCACCTGGCTCCCACCACTGGGCAGTGGGCGGCGCTGCCACTGTGCTTCTCCACATTGAACTTGCTGCACTCGGAGCACCCGCCACTGGTCCCAGGACTCCTGCTGCTCATTCCCAAAGGAGCGGGCTGCCCACTCCGGCCACGAGGATGCTGCTTGTCTCGGGCTGCTGCAGGGCGTGCTGACCACCCTTTGCTCTGGGGCGGCAC
The DNA here is from genome assembly GCF_004798865.1 of Varanus komodoensis. NCBI lineage: Eukaryota > Metazoa > Chordata > Lepidosauria > Squamata > Varanidae > Varanus > Varanus komodoensis. The sequence goes on from NW_025336442.1 coordinate 739,003, forward strand.
CCTCCTCGTGTGCCCAGTGACTTTTATTCATTCAACTCTTTGGAATCTGCCCAGGGAGTGCCTGCCAGTGGGTGCGTGGCCCGTTTATTTGCAAGGTTTCTGTACTGCTGGACATCCGACGCAGCACGGAGTGGTAGGAAAGGGGAAGGCGAAACTAACCCCCGCATCATTACCCTCAAAATGCAGCACTGAAGCCTTTAAAAACAGATCGCTGCCGCTTGGTCATGGAGGGCCTATTTCAAAAACCATAATGGAAGCGTCTCTTTGGCAGGCACCAAAAGCAAAACGTCCATGCCTGCATTTTAGCAACATTAGAAGCACAACAGAGTATTTGGAACGTCGGTGAATAGGATAGATGATGTTGAAAGCAAACTGGTTTTTTTACTCTTTCCTAACTTACCGTCATTGGTTTGATTTTTTAGGGAAAGCTTGGAGTCCCTGGATTGCCAGGTTACCCTGGAAGGCTGGGTCCCAAGGTAAGTTTGGCTGAGTATGAAAATGCATTTCCATTGGAGAAACCTGAGTTATAGCACTGGGCATGGATGCTGCTGCTCACCACAAGGGACTTGTTGCAGCCGTGGAGCAGAGAGGCGGCCAAGCATTTCACAGTCCGAGGGAGGCCTGAGACTCAAGCAGGAGTGGAAGGGAGGTGGAGGGACGCTTTTGCAATAATTGACTACTCCTGCTCTTGTCTCCTGCAATGCCTAGTTCTGCTTCAAAGCCCAAAAGTCCGTCAAGGGCTGCCGAAAGAGCAGGGCATCTCTTAGTCTCTTTACGGTAGCCTCTGCTACCAAGACTTATCTGTTCTGTGAAATTGCTTCTGGTTGCCAATCAGAATTGGCTGGAGAGAAATTAGTATTTCAGATCTGATTTGCTTCCACTGCAGTCTTCTCCAGAAAGTGCTCTGTGTTTTGGGTAGAGTCACTTTTCTTCTTCTTAAGAGACATGAGAAATTGGCGTGGCTGGAGAAAAGTTTGTGGAGTAGCAGGAGCTTCCAGCTTGGGTTAAGGAGTCGGATTTTGCGTCATCCTCTGGGTTGTTTAAAAAGCAGAACAGTCCCAGCACCAGTGTATGGGATGGCTCTCCTTGCATGAGGGACGCCCTTCCTGCCCTTCTCCGCAACTCTGGGTGTGCAGAGCCTGCCTCCGAGAGGGCCAAGCAGGGCGCAGGCCACAGCAAAGGTGGTTTATGGTCCCATCGGTGGCCCCTGCTCCATCAGCCCAAGTGCCCGCCAGCGAGTACGTGGACAAATGCCAGGCGCTCAAGGCAGCCCCTTCCATACTGCAGGAATGGGGTCTAGTCCGTCCTGCATTTTGTCCCAGCCCGCACAACTGTCTTGATTCCCCAGTGCTGCCATTTTTATCTTTCCCACAGTGCTGTGCTGTTTGGCAGGGCATTGTGGGAGAATTGCAATGGTGACGGTGCAGAGACCAGGCATCCAAATGAAGGAGGATCTGTGACTTTATCCATTGTGAAATATTTTTTCTCCTCTTATTTTAGTTTAAAACTTTGTTAAACATCCCTTAGATGTTTTGCCTAAAAACAAAGACAAATGCTTCGATGAGGCTGCCTTTCAAAACTTCAAGAATGTTATCGTCTTGAACGTCCCTACTTGTTCGATGTTTCACTGAGTAGGACCCTCCAAATTCTCCAGGTTTCGTTTGGTTTTGGGAAGGGTTCTTTGTTTGTCAGTGTGAAATTTGGTGTGGTCCAGCAGCAATCTAGGGCAATTTGACATTTTTAAGAAAATTGGTGTAACCACATGCACAATAGGTGTCCCCTCCCAGTCAAGAACTGCTGGTATTAAGTTGCTCCAGCTGCCTTAAATTATTAAGCAGTGGTGCTACCTTGGGTGCTGATCATATACATGAGAGCGATACTGAGTGCCAAGGGACCCAGATTTCAAAGCAGCACTGGCAACACAGCTCCAGGGGCTCCGAGAGAAGCCTTTGATGCTGGCATCAGCCTCCTCTAGGTGCCTTTCCAGTCTAAATAAGAAGCAGAAGCGTGCAGAACCCAACCCCTCCCTATTTTTCTCATCCAAGCAGTAAGAAAATCAATTAAGGAGAATAAGTAATGAGATGAAGCTGTGGCCCAGTTTGAGGATGAAAGGTGGGGCCAGCCCCACGCCCACTTTCATTCTGAGTTGTTGTCAAACATTTCCTCTTTTTAAATTCAGAGAAAGAGAAATTCCCTGTGCAATGAATATATGGCTGTAGTTTGGATTGCATTGTACCCCGGAGGAGATGCCTGGAAACTTGAGATTTGTTAAATGAAGGCTTCTTTTTCCCCTTTGCTATTTTGTAATTATATATTATTATTATTATTCATGGTTAATGCTTGGAAAAACAGGCTTGTTTGATGCTGGAGACATAATTAACCACACAAGCATGTTTCCTGCTGGTGTATTTGCTCATTTCTTCTGCCAGCCCAATACATTTGCATACTTTGTTTTCCTGCATGGTTTAGTTTACTGCTTGCCAGGCAACTACAAAACAACAGGGATGATCCTGAACTGGAAACAAAGCCCTGGGAGAAGAGATTGAGAGAAGTGGGCCTTTTCAGCTTCAAGAAGAGTAGCCTGGGGGGAACTAGGAGAGCACTCTGCAAGGACCGGAAAGGCTGTCACAAAGAGAAGGACAGGATCTCTTCCCAATGATCCCAGAGTGCAGGACACAGACTAATGGGCTCCAGTTACAGGCAGCCAGGTTCCGGCTAGATATCAGGAAAACATTCGTGACTGTTAGAGCAGTAGGCAGTGGAACCCACGGCCTGGGGAGGTGGCAGGCTCTCCCACGCTGGAGGCATCCAGGATGCAGCTGGGCAGCCCTCTGAGAGGGCTGGTTCAACTTGGAGTCCTGGACCCGGTGGCCCTCGGCCCCGTCCAGATCGAATAGTCTATGATTCTATGAAATATTCTGCCAGTTCTGGAGGGCCCGGGGGCAGGTTTTGTGGCACATCCAGGCATTGCTTGTGATTACTTCTGTTTAGTTTGCATTTTAATAGGCATTCACTGAAACAATACACAAACTTGGTCATCCCTCAACATTCACCCCTCATTACTTTCTTTATTACCTTATGGTCAGCTAGGGATTCCTGCCAAAGCGCCCCCCATCCAGCTGTTTGCTGGCGCTCACCAGCCAGGTCCAGTTGTAGCCACGGTGTCCCTTGAGGTGGGACACTGGGAGACACAGACGTTGTGGGCAGCAAGGCCCTCAAGCAGCTGCCTCCAGGTCAGGCGGGAACATCGTGGAATGGTGGCTGTGTGAGAAGCTACTCGGTTTTCCTGGGGGAGGACGTTTCTGGGGATGTGGCCCTTGGATGGCTTCCTGACGTGTTGCTGGCCCAGCGATGATGTACTTTCTTAAAAATGTGGGTTTTGTGGTCACAGAGTTTCTTATGTGGCGGTGTTGGCAGAAGTGCAAAATTCTTTTTGTTCCTCTCGCCTTCTGTCTCTTTCAGCTTACTTTTTATGGCTAGTACTTTATTTCAACAGTAAATTGCAAATACTGAGATTTGTAGAAATCACTCTACAACACCAGTCAAATCAGAACACATTCCAAATCTAAGTAGATCAATCAGTGCCATGAGAATACGTGTATAATATTACTATACAAATAACTCGCAAATAACTTGTATATTGATGTGTATAATGATGTGTAAAATAACGTGAATAATAATATTACTATACAAATAACTTGCAATGTTATAAATCCAATGTTTGGCTAATGTTTCATCATTCCCAGAAATACAGGTGGATGAATGTTATCCTGGACCATTCTGATTCTTCTCTTTTATTTAGGGGTCCATTGGATTTCCAGGGTTTCCAGGAGCCAACGGAGAGAAAGGAGGAAGGGTAAGGGTGAATTTTGTGGATTCCACTTGCCTGGACTCTTTGTTCTGCACCAGGCAAGGTCTCTGTTGCCTTGGATGGGAGGCGTGTTCTGGCTGCTGACGGTGGTGTCTGATGAGATCTGCTTCAGATAGGCAGACAAATCTGTCCCTCTGAAAGAAGCGGGGCGCGTGTCCTAGTTCAAAATATGGTTTCCTCCTGCCTGAGGAACAGTGTGGAAGCTGCCCTCAGCCAGGGACTGGCCACCTGGGTGGAATCCCCGGCACACCTGATGGTCAGAGGCCTTCCTTTTGTGGCTTCGGTCAGGGACGAAATCCTGGGCACGGGGAGCACGGCCGCCCTGAGCTGGGGCCCAAGTAGCCTGCTGCGGATCCCCAGTAGAAGCCTTTCTTCCCTGGCCCCCTCCACCTTTTCTTCCAGCACTGCTGCTTTGGTGGCTTCCTGGCCTTGGTGCTGTCCTCTTCTGCCCACCCCCCACATCTGCACCTTCTAAAGCTTGAACTGGCTCTCCAGAAGGCGGGCTACAGGCCGACAGGGCTGCAAGGAAAGCAGGCCTGCCCCTTTGACATTTTTCTTCACCTCCTCCTCCCTTCGCCCTGCCTGCCAGTGGGATGAGATCCCCGAGAGCGTCTCCACAATTAAATTTGGACCTGGGGTTACGTGGAGCTTGCACCCGGAGCCCTGATCCCTGGGACCAGGCGTGGCAGGCTTATCCCCTCAGCTAGGAGCCTCGCGCCATCAAGCCGTCCTTTGCTTTTCACAGTGACAAGTCCCTGAGTAGTAATTCAGAGTATCTGACTAACCTTATTTATGCAAAAAATTTGCAAATGAATTGGTCGCTGTCTGCTGCGTAGGAGCCCTTGCTTGGGACAGCAGCTGTGCAAGAAAACCTGTCGCAAAGGCAGGGGGTGGCTGCAGTCACCCCCATGGGAGCAGCTGCTGGGGAGAAAGTTCACGCAGGTTAATGAGAAAGGATCGCAGCCGAGCCTGGCTTCCAGAGGAGGGGGCTCTTTTCCTGGGGAAGTCTCTGGGCAGTGGGCTGCCTTGCCTGGCACACTGGCTCCAGCTGCTGGTCGCGCCTCATCTTGGGGCTCGCTCTGCAGGTTGGCGCTTCCCGTCTCTGCTCCTGCTCAGTTCCTTCCGTCCCAGCATTTCTGCATGGCTTTTGGGCTGCCCAGAACACCCCACCGACTCCAGCCGGGTGGAACAATACCCCATCTGGAAATTTGCTATCTAACTGGCCATTTTGGGCTGGGGATTTCCCTCTTCCTGCATTCATGAGTGCAGCTGCTGTTTCTTAAAGCTTTCCTCTCACCCTATTCTGCATTTATAATCCAATTCACAGGTGATATACTTCTATAAGGTGTCATCTGACACCAAAAAGTGCTTGGTTTCCTTCCCCACACACCCTCCTTACACTCCTGAAATGTCATCCTGACTACCTTGTAAGTTACTCTCTGGATACTGTCTCCTCACAGTCCAGTATCTATTTTCATTCCTGCTCCTTTGTGAGCCCGTGCCGTTCCCGGCTATTAAAGAGCACCGAGGACTCTGTTAAATGCTTGGTGTGGTTTATCAGCTGCAAAGCAAACTGTCTGACTGCATGATTCTGAAACCAAATATGAAAAGGCACTAGAGCCCCCTCCTCCTTCCCCAGTCCTGTTAGAACGAATGAGCAGGAAGAGCATTACATTTCCTTTTTCCTCTCATTTAAATACACTTTACTTCAAACAGGCGTGCTCGATAGGAATGCAGACGATCTGAAATTGCTTTGCAGCATGTTAATATGGTGCCATCTAAATTTAGTTTTCCTCTTGAAAATCAGAGGAGGAGGGTGTCTTCCCGCCTGTTCCTCCTTACTTTTCTGCCATGTGCTTTTCACCTCCTGCATCTGCGTCCAAGTTGCCTCCCTCGTTCTCTGCCCCTTGCTGCCATCTGGTGAGGGGCTTCGGACAGCTGTCCTTCCGCCAAGTCAGCTGCAGGCGCAGAAAGCAAGGGAGGGGCAGCCTCGGTATGGGAAGCAAGAAACACCCCCTCTCCTTGCTGAGCCTCAGAGTGCAGGAGTGTGGCGGCAGGTCCACCGTGGCTGGCCAGCACGGGCGCCCCGGCCGGGCACCCCTCCATGGCCTTCCGCTCATAGCCGCAAGCCCCGGCGTCGTGCGGCGGATTCCCTGCTTGCCGCGGCTAAAAGCAAAGTACAGCAAAGGGCAGCTGAAAGGACCGAGCGGCTGGCACCTGCGTCCGACGAGGAACAGCTGCGGCAGCCCAGGGTGTCTAGCTCAGAAAAAAGACAAGGAAGGGGAGACCTGCCTGCGAGTGCAGAATTCTGTGGAGACAGGGAGAGGGAGACCTTTCCTCCCCCTCGCAGCGTGCTAGAACCCACGAGCGTAATCCTGTGGAGTTGACGGGTGGGAGACTCGGGAGTCAGGGCAGAGGGAAGGAGCTTGCACAGTGCCAGGTCGAGGCGTGGAACTCGCTTCCACGAGGCATCACGATGGCCGCCCCTTGGGATGTCTTGCGAAGGGGACTGGGCCCATGCCCGGAGGGGAAAGCTGCCCGCGGTTGCAAGTCCTGATGGCTGCAGGCTTTTTCCAGGATATGTACAGCGGCTGCTGGGGAACGTGGGAAGGAGGACGTCCGTCTGTCCTGCTTGCAAGTCTCCCATGGGCAGCTGGTTGGCTTTCCTGTGAGGAGAATGCTGGAGCAGGTGGACGATGAGCCTGGTCCAGTGTTGGTCTTCTTATGGAACCGGGGGGGAAGCAGGTACTGACAGTCCGGCATGAGTTACTGCTGCACACAGGCCGTGGCAGGGATGCGTAAGGAATTCATTTCAGTTTGCTTCTGACTAGAATTTAGCCGGATTGTACCTCTTGGAACGAGACAGCAAACTGAACAACTGCTTCCAGAATACCTTGCTTTCTGAATGTTGATGCTACTTGCAGAACAAAACATCTGTTTGAGAAGTGTGCACATCTGAAAAACATATGTGAGAAATGCACACTTCTGAAATATGCTAAGGAATAGTGCTTAACCTATGGGAGAGAATGCATACTTTGAAGATATGTGCACAATCTATACACATGTTTGGGGAAATGTACATGAATTTTCATGCCAAAAGAGATCTTGCAATCTTATATGGAGGCAAGATGGAACAAACGTCGAGGAGGAAATTAAAGGACCCGACAAGCCTGGATGTTCCTGCTTTTCACATCCTCCTGCTAGTAGAGACGGGCAGATTGAGCTCAGTTTGCTCAGGTGTGTGAGTCCCTGAATCAGCTAAGCCTGAGCTTGCGAAAGGCTCCCCAATTCCATCTCGAGAACCATCCTGGCTTGGGTCTGCACCAGATTGTGAGCTTTGTTTTGTTTGGCTTTTCTGAATGAAATACTTGAAATGTGCACATGCTTCTTCCATGTTTGTTTGGACACCTTTTTCAGAGGCGCCCATTCTTCAAATGTGTGCGTGCTGCCAAACGTATTCTCTCTCTCACTGTCTCCCTCTGCTCCCCCGCCGTCTTCTGATTCCAGGGCACCCCAGGTAAACCTGGACCAAGAGGTCAGCGTGGCCCAACGGTAAGGAGCATTTTGTTTTCCTGCCTTTGTGGCCTTCCAGAATTGCCCTTGACACCGGCGCTCTGCACTCCTGGATGCACAATGCAGTAACCGTTTCTTTCGGTGTCTTCCCAAGGGTCCCAGGGGAGAACGAGGCCAGCGAGGTATCACAGGCAAGCCTGGGCCAAAGGTACGTTGAACGGGGCTTCCTCAAGGTAGCTCCCCATCCCCGCTTAATGCTGGCATTTCTCCGGGCCTGCGCAGGCACGGGGATGCCTCAGAGGTGCACAGGAGCAGGCGCGGAGGGAACCGGTCCACTGCAGGACGTGGCTGCTGTTGAGAACACGGGCTTGTCCAGTTGAAGGTCTGCAGGGGTGCCATCAACAGCCCAGGAGGTCAGGCAGGGGCAGTCAAGTTCCAGGACGGTCAGCAAAGTGAAGGCCAGATGCAGGGTGCAAAGCATCCAGCCCTTCAGACAGCCGCAGCCTTTTCTCCTGCCCGACCCCCTTCCCCAGCTCACCGGCCACCTCTCCCCACTCCAAGGGCCAGAGCGCCTCTCCTGCAGTGTAGGCTGGCATTTGCAGCTCTGCCCCATTCACCATCAACTCCGCCCACCCTGGAGTGCGGCCACCAAGAACTTCCCCCAGAGGGAGTGCAGGCTGCTGGGTGAGAGTAGCGCTAACTCCCCTGAGCTAGAAAAACCACGGGGTGGCAAGCGCTGTGGAGACCTCTGTGGCGGCCAAGGCTGGAAGCATGATGAACCACGTGTGCAGAATCTCCCTGTTCTGCCTTTGTTTGCTGGCTTGTTTGCTGAATGTGTCTAAAAGCCACCTATTAGCAACATGCCCCCTGGGCAGCCAGAGAGTCAAAGGACTGGGACCTCCTTTTGCATTTGGTCCTGGTGCCTGTACGCCTGTACAGAGGCCTGCAGGAGAGCAGGGGATTGTGGCAGAAGCTTTGGAAGAGCTGGATCAACTCCATCCAGTGCATGAAGGGGTCCCTCGGGCCAGCAAAGGCACACGCACAGAGCTCAGACTAGGTTTACAAAGGGTCGGGGTGTCCGTTTTTCGACTCATCTGCTTTATGCAGACTATGCCTACCAAAGTATGTTTCTCCTCCAGACTTCTGAAAGAGGAGGGCACCAGCTGAAAAGATGTGGACCTCTGCAGGAGTTCACAATAGAGCTATCCAATCAGTGCAATTTGGCCCTTGGAATACCAGGCCAATTGTGTATCCGTGCGGGTGCACGCACAGGGCTGGCCCAACTGGCCAAAGCGTTTATCTGTCCCAGCTGTTTCTGGTAGAAGAAAGATGGGAAATTCCACAAGAGGTTCAAATGAGTCTAAATTACCATGACTCTGACTAGATTCCACAGTGGACCAACTTGAAAAATGTGGTGCGGTTCCTTCAGATTTGCAGTTTTTTGTTTGCTTCCTTTCTTGTTTGCTTAGTTTGTGCAGGGGACTTGTGTAAATTTATTTATCTGTTTATGTATTTGAAATTGTTGCATTCCGCCCTTTACGGTGTCGCAGGGCAGATGAGTTCTTGTGCTAATAATGCAGTAATGCCCCTCGGTGCAAATGTACATCAGCACAAGAGCACCTCTGCGCAAGTGCAACTTGTACAGCCCTGAACCCAAATCCACCTCTGTCAAGGAGCAGACGATGGAATGGGTGCTGCCGGCTGATCCATGGAATGCAGGCGGAATAGAATGTGCACATCCCATGCACTCTAAGGCGCCATAAGGTTGGATCGGGATCAACTGTCATGTTGCTCACTGTTTTAACCCCCCCCTCTCTTTTCAAAGGGCAACTCTGGCGGTGATGGACCTCCGGGTCCTCCAGGAGAAAGGGTAAGATGACACACAGCACAGAGGGTCCTAAGTGTGGTGCCACCTGGCGCATGCCTTTGGGCAGGGCTGTCAGACTGCAGTGCCCCTTCAAGGCTACGGAGGGAGGAGGGGAAGCTTTATAGCGTCTGAGGCACCTGCCCTTGAGGAACTGGGGAAAGGAATAGAGGGTGAACTGTGCGAGGTGCCTTGAGAGGAAGGGCTCAGGAAGAGGGGACCAAGCCAAACTGGAGCATGCACTGGAATGACGAAGCCCACAAGCCTCACCCATGAGTGTTTCTCCAACCCCTGCCCCACCAAAAAAGCACTTTCTTTTCTATCAGCTCGAATGAGATTAGTCAAACGAATGGGAAGGCATGTTAGCCAAGCATTAAATTCCAGTTTGTGCCAGGCTGATTCGCTCGAAATGGCAGGCCAAAGGAAATACAGACGGGTCCACAGAAGCAAACTGCACGCACCGGTAGCCCTAGCTGCACCCACCGTCAGGCCTTGCTTTTCCTGCCCTGGAATCCTACCCTGGGCCGATGCTTTCGTGGAGCCGGGTCGCTGCAGCAAAGGCTCTCCCCATCCCTGCCCTGAAAGAATGCACCGCTCTGGTGGACAGGCTGCTGGCGGGCCAGTGGCCGAGTTGCTGGTGATCTCTGGTATACCGGCAAAGGCTGCTGAACTGGATGGTCACTGCTCTGCAGAGCAGTATTCAAATTCTTGCAAAAGTGGAGATGAATGAAAACAAGTCAGTGGGGCCTCAGCCGTCCAGAGGTGTTCCTGTGAGCTCATGCTTTGCAAATGTGAATCGCTGTGGGCCCTGGGAATTCGAGCATTAAAAAGAAGCAGATGGCATCAGACTGGCTGGTCCTGCCTATTTCCTCCATCTCCACAGGGGAGTGAACTGGTCACAAGGAGGGTGGGTGTATCGGGGGGATGTCAGCTGAGATTGAGGGAGCTGGGTCTTTTCAGCCTGGTGAGGAGGAGACGAGGGGATCTCATAGTGACAAATAGGATCTGGAGGGGTGTCACACGGTGGAGGATCATGACCTGTTCTCTCTCCCCTGCAGTGGTGGGTTCCGGTGGGGCAAAGCTCAAGGAACTAGGATTCAGGGTGGATGTTAGGAAGAACTTTCTGACGGTTAGGACCCCTAGGAGATGGGGTGGGCTTGCAAGGGAGGCAGCTGATTCCCCATCAGTGAGGGAATTCAAGAAAAGGCTGGACAACCACATGCTGGGAATTACATGAGCAGAGCCAGCTGGAGCCGGGGGTCAGACTAGATGGCCGGGGAGGCCACCCCCGACTCACTGGGTTTCTGCATTTCTGTGAACTGCTCCACCACTGCACAGTCGTGTAACGAACCACCTTGTGTCTTTGTTTCTTAGGGTCCACCAGGCCCCCAAGGACCCACTGGATTTCCTGGACCAAAGGGCCCTCCAGTAAGTACAGGAAAGAGGCCATGGGGAGAAAATCACTATTGAGATACCAGTTTATTCATTCATTTATTTTTCCCACTTCTGTGCTGCCTTCTAACCCAAAGGTTCTCTGGGTGACTTAGAAATGCTGATGCCAAGGTATCCGCTGAGCCCAGACAAGGCTGCTGTAAAACTTCTGCAGGAGAACCTGAGTCAGGGAGCCCTGCTCCCTGGGGAGAAGGATCTGTGCACTCCGCTTGACTGCTCACCTTGCTTCTTCCCCAGGGTCCGCCAGGAAAAGACGGGCTGCCAGGCCACCCTGGGCAAAGAGGAGAAACCGTAAGTGCCTCCGGACCACCTGGACCTTGGCACGCTGCTGCGCGTGCTCTGCCCCGCCCCCGGCGAGCCTCGTTCGCAGGAAACCTCTCTCTCCGAGTCTCCGAGCCCAGATAGCCGCGTCCGTTCTTACGCAGAGCGGTGTGTGGAGGGAGCCTGGAACCGGGCAAGGCCAGCGGGAACCTCCGGCGCCTGCCTGCGCCTTCGTGGGTCAGGAGCCCAGTGCACGGAAGGGCAGCCCTGCCAGCTTGAGCCAGTTCGCCAGGGGTGGAAATTATGGGCAAACACAGGGCTGTAACATTGGCAGAAACGCCTCTCTCGGTGGCTGGTGGCCTCCATCCCCCCCCACCCCGCAATCCACTGAGAATCCCTTGCTCCTCAAAGAAAATGCCCCTTTTCACCACAGAAGGCTCCTCTCAGCCCTAGTCCAAGCCATTAGCTTTTCCTCACTCATTTGGCCCATTTTCCCTGTCCCCAAATGGTACTTTTCAGGAACAACACGTGTCGCCTCTTGCAATCACATCCTGTCCCCCTTCCTCTGAACATGCAAGCACCCCCTCAGTTGGCTGGATCATTATATCACCTGATAAAGTGTTGTGCTTGCTTTCCTCCTTGTAATGACAGCATCCTCTTTTCTTGCAGGGCTTCCAAGGCAAGACGGGTCCCCCTGGGCCTCCGGGAGTTGTTGGGCCTCAGGTGAGCACCACTGGGTACCTCCCAGGGTCTCTTGCCAATTTCCCTCTTCAGGTTCTATGGGAGAACTGCCAGCTACCCAATTACCGAGCAATCACCAGGTCCGCCTTCAGATTAATGGCAGAGTAAATTCTGCATTGTAGAGCAAATGCATGTTTATGTCTGCTTTCTGAGGTGTAAAAGTCGACTGCCTGGTAATTATGTTTACAGACGCTAAAACATAATTAGTGTAATCTTCAGAAACAGTAGAGCTGCAAAGCTGCCTTCGTGCAGCCAATTAGGGACTGTGTGTCCTTTGCTAAGATACGGGGCGGGTGAGGCAGCCCGTACAGCTCTTTTGTCCCGTCAGCTGATCTGAGGGCAGCCCCGGGAGGGTCTTTGCTGCCGAGGAGGAGGGCCTGGTGGGGCACTGTGGGCTCAGTCACACATCTGTTTACAATGGGGGGGACCACTTTCCGGCAGTGGCCAGACCCCCTCCCCCAGGGGATGCATTCCCACGGTGATGGGGCCTGAGAATAAAAAGCAGGGGCAACGCATCGTAGCATTAAGCTCCTCTGAAACTTGCAAGAGGCATTCTGACCTTTAAGGACCGCAGGGAGCAAAGCGCCAGATGGCCACGGGTTGGGGAAGGGCTGGTGGAATGGGACGAGGCCAGGCGAGGGCCCCGGAGGGCCTCCTCCAAGCTGGGCTCCTTGCCCTTGGCTTCAGCTGGCCAGTCCCCAGGGGTGTCCGCCAGCCCCTGCTGCTGCGGAGCCGCCTTGTGCCGGCTCACGGAGGAGGACTCAGCTCTTGGAGAGCCATGGCGCAGGCCCCGCAGCCCGCCCAGCTCTCGCGTGCAAGTGCCCAGTCCATCCGCCCGGCTAGGCAACCCGCTGCCCCACACGTGGCCCTGGTGTTCTGGGGCGCCACTTGCCTTCCTGTGGGCTGTTCTGTGACTCTGCCTGAAGGGCCGTGCTCCCGGTCCTCCCGCCCCCTTGGGATGCTGCAGACTGCAGGGACATGCCTTCCCTTTTGCTCAATACGGACAGATAAGAAATCCATCATTTTTAGTTTTTTCATATTAAAAACATCATTTGGTGAAATCGAATTGAGATAGATTTCACTGGAAAATGTACCCAGCTGAATGGACAACCCCGCTCAGTCTCCAAATGGGTGTTGCAGCTATTTAATCCCAGTTTAGCAGCATTTTCCTCATGCAGCTGAGCTTGGGCACTCCGAGATAATGGCACTGCAGTGGCGTAATCCCCATGTGCAGGTCGATAATCGCCATGTAGATATTCAGTTAATCCGTTCTTACGTCCCATAAAGGGAGGAGCAAGTTTCCCAGCCAGAAACTGATGCATTGTCAGAAAAGCTTGCGGCTTCCAAGCCCCCTCATGCCTCCCAAAGGAGCTCAGTGTGGTCTCACTCGGCTGCCTGCCCTGTAAGGCGGCTTCTGGATGCAGAGCTGTTCCACAGATTACGGACGGGTGGCCGCGCTCAGAGCAGGGGGGAACTGCTTCCTGCCCCAGGGCCCGCTCCAGCTGCAGTGAAGCGGACCTCTGGGGGTCGCTGTCAGGCAGCAGATGGGGCTGAGGGCCCGAAGGAAAGGGCCACGCCTGCACGCGAGATGGGCTGCTGCACCGGATACCTACGCCTGTGTTGGCACGCGGTTATTCTGCAGCACGTCCTCATCCTCTGGACCATGAGCAGCACCCGCTGGGGCAAAAGACGGAATGGCCCTTCTGCCAAGGTGCCAGTGCCCTGTCTAAGTCACCCCGGAGCACCGGCTTTCATTTTAGAGTGCTCTCGATGTAGCTGCTGCCTTTGGTTATGCTTTCTGGGAAAAATATGGCCTTTCTCACTTGGCCCCGGAGAACTTTTCTCACCCCAAAGCAGCAGCTGTTGCCTCATTAAGTTCTCTTGGCCAATTAGCAAAATGACTGGCATCTAGCCGTAGCAGGCAGGCATTTTCTCTCCAGCGTGGAGAATGAAAGGACCCCCACCTCGCATTATAGAAAGTTCTGCTGCACCTTGGTCCAGATGTCAGGGAGATCCAAGGTAGGCGTCAGAGACCCAGTTTCTGTGAACCTGGATTGCTGCTTCAGGAAATTCCAGGAGCGTTGGCCCAGAGGCAGAGCTTAACTTGAAGAGCCGTGGCACGTAAGAAATGAAGCCATGCACAGTTTCCTCATGAAAGTGGTTGACCCAGGGAAAATCTGGGGGCCAGAATGTGCTTCTCTTCCTTCTGGGGGCAGCAGTTGTGAGCCTGGGAATGAAGCTTCCCACTGATGCCTTGATCCTCCAGCTTGACCCTTCCACGACCTGAAAGAAAAATGCCCCCTGGGACTGATAGCATTATGCTAAGAGATGCACCGCCCCTTCTTGGTACTATTTCAGGTGGGAAAGTTGAGGTAGGCCGTTGGCAGGGATTCTGTGACTTGATGTGGACGGGCATGATTTACTAATGCCAGAATTGCTTGGGAGAGGCTCACATTTATCCTTTTTCTGTTTTGGAGAAGCTGCCGTGATCATTTTCAAGTCAGCCTGTGGTGTGTGGAGGTGAATTCACTCATCTCTAATTAGGGATATGGATGTCCATAGTTGGCTTTCTCCCATAGTCGCCACCATTGGAAGGTTACCGGCCACCCAAGAAGCAGTAGAAAAGTACAAATGGTGTTCCTGTAAATCCATCTTCTAGTTCACTCTGGATGGTCAAGACTGGTCTCAGTGACCCAGAGGCCTGCTATGTCCTTCCCTCTCTCCTTCTGCAGGGTCCAACTGGAGAAACAGGGCCAATGGGTGAACGCGGCCATCCCGGGCCCCCAGGGCCTCCTGGAGAACAGGGACTTCCTGGGCTGGCTGGAAAGGAAGGAACAAAGGTTCGTACGGACCAGTGATCCATTCGGAGACCCGGCACTTGCTTCGTAGTTTAGGGGTGCGGGTCCAGGAAGCTGAAGAGAAGGAACGTGGCAGCATAAGGACTGTTTTCAGCAAGTTCGGACCCGGCTTTTCAGCAAGTTCGGACCTATGCCGGCAGCCTCCCATAATGGTAGCAGGGACGGGTAGATGTTTCTTCTGGAGAAACCCTAACCCCTTGACAAGATGGTCTTCTTGGGATGTGGGGTGAATGGCCTTTGCTTCTCTGGCCAAAGGCTGAAGCAAGAGTCCATAGACCTCGGGGGCAACGCAGTCCTTCTGGCAGCCAGGATGGAAGGGCAAACGTTCCTGTTCTGATATTTTGCAATACTGAATTCTTTCCATTGGCACGGCCACATTACCTCTTCTTTTAAACAGCTGCAGCCCGCTCTGCCCATCCTGGCTATGGAGTTCCCTTTGATTCCAAACTGTGAAACTTTCCTTCCAGGGTGATCCAGGTCCCGCGGGGCTTCCCGGGAAAGATGGCCCGGCTGGTTTGAGAGGGTTTCCCGGTGACCGAGGCCTCCCTGGCCCGATTGTAAGTAACTGTCTCTTGAGGAGGTGCCTGCTGAGATGCTTGCAGAGCGCTTTCCCGCAGGGTCAGCGTCTTTTCCTCTCTCTCCTCTTTTGTCTCTGCAGGGGCCGGTGGGTCTGAAGGGTAACGAAGGGCCCCCAGGGCCGCCTGGACCAGCGGTGAGTGCCTGGAAAGTTTATTCCAGGGTGGGCGGGGCTGGGGGTGTGCCCAGAGCTGCAACTGCTGGCCTGATTCGGGCTGCTTCTGGTTATGGGACTGGGCTGCCCGTCGCTTTCTCTCATGAGCAGTCTGAGCAGCTGTGGTTGCCAGGTGTGACCTTCCCATCGCTGCCTGCCTCTCACGACCTTCGCTGGTGCCAGCTCTGGCCCAGCAGGAAAGGTGGAGCCCGCCGTGCAGGGAGCCGGTCCCAAGTTCATTCCCAATAGGGGCTGCCAAAGCTCCCACCAGAAACCCCAGGGAGCTGCAGCGGCCAGTCCCTGGCACAAAGCTTAGGCACGAGGCAGCTTCTGATGCGCCCAGGAAGACCAGGGCACGGAGGACCCGCAAGGCAATCCAAAGGCGGGATCTGTGGAGAGCCTGCACCTTTCTCCTGCGGCATCGTCTTCTCCCAGCGAAGGCCTCAGCCCGGCTGAAGCAAGGAGCAAGCCAGGCTCGGGGGCGGCTGAGTGGCCCACACTCCAAGCTGCTGCCGCTCTCTTTCCACGGAGAAGCTGGTCAACGTCCCACGCCTGTGCTCACCGACTGTCCTTCGTGTCCCCTGTCCAGGGTTCCCCCGGCGAGCGAGGTCCGGCCGGAGCAGCTGGCCCAATAGGCCTGCCGGGAAGGCCTGGCCCCCAGGGACCTTCCGGCCCGGCTGGTGAGAAAGGAGCCCCGGTAAGTCTTGCACGTGGATCGTGGGACTGCAGCAAAGCCCAGGAAGGGCTGCCTGGGCTGGGACCTCCTTCCCCCGCGAGGTCTGTTTGTGTGGGGAAACTCTTGGGGGTCATGCCCCAGTGGTGAGCGGAGCCAAAACACCAGCTGCTTGCGAGTTAAAGCTCCTCGCATGGAGAGCAGGGAAGTATTTCAACCTTCTGGCATGTCGGGGAAGCATGGGAAGCCAGGAGACCGGTGGCTGTGGGGAAATGGGTGGAGCCTGCAGCAGAAGGGCCTGGAGTGTGTGTCTCCAGGCTGGGTCCTGGGAGGCGGGGTTGGAGCTGGAGCACCCACAGAGAGCGTGAGACTGGCCAGGACCGGTTCCCCCTGTGCATCCCAGCTCTTGTGGGAGTTCACACGGCCTCCGCCACCCTCTGAAGACAGGCTCGCAGAGAGTGGCATCTGCGGGGGCGCAGAGATGGCTTGGTTGCCAAGGCTATGGGGTCTTCCAGGTGCTGGAGAAGTGGCAGCCACGGCAAGCTCCCGGGCAGAGTACTGTTGGAAGCAGGGTGCCAGCCGAGGTGGATGTGGTCCATTTGCAAGGCAACCCTGATGTTCCAGCCCTTTGTCCATGAGGGAAACAGGCCCTTTTCTCTCTGCTCTGCTGAACTGCTTCCCCTCCGCACCTATTTGCACCTTCTGCTGAACCAAGGAGAACAGACAAGCTCAATGATTTTGCATCAAGTAAAGATGTCTCTGCTGATACGCATCTGAGTTATTAAAGGCACTCCAGTTTCTCCCTCATTCCCTCCTCCCTGGATTGTGCTTGGTAGAATTTTTGAAGGATAGAAGCTGTGCATGGAGTGCTAATCTCTTTTTCCAAGAAGCATCATGACTGCCTGCACCACAAGATTTATATGTGAAATGTTTTCAGAAAGCTGGATGGATTATTTATCTAGCATTTAATCTGTTACCATCACACACGCATGCACACACAGCATCTTGAATGCATTCCTGGGAGGAGAAGCATCCAATATTCACCCCATGCAAGCAGAAGGTGGAGGTGGAGGAGGAGGAGGAAATGAAGAAGAAGGAGAGGCTTTATTTCCAGTTTTGAATTTGCACCACATGGCTATGAATTAGTCTGGTCTGAAAAAAAGCTGGGTTGCTCATGGATTTGTCTCTGAAAGGAATCTGATGTCTGCTCTTGTCTTTTCTAGGGAGAGAAAGGCCCCCAAGGTCCAGCAGGCCGTGATGGAATCCAAGGACCAGTTGGGCTTCCAGGACCAGCTGGTCCTGTTGGTCCACCAGGGGAAGATGGAGACAAGGTAGGAAAACTACAGTTTGTGGCTGTTTACTCTGGGAGGCTACTCGACCCAAATCAGCTGCTGCAGTTAATCATCCTCTATTTTGTGAGCCTTCTGTGAGATAAGGCCAGAGAGATGAGGACCAGGTGTAACGTGAACCCAAAATTAGGCATAATACTCCAGTTGTGGATGCACCAGAGTCTTACAGAGAGGTCTAACACCTCCCTTGATCGGGAAGGGTGGCGTTCACCTTGTCACACTGCTGCTCATGTTCAGCCTGCTGTCTACAAGTACCCCAAGTTTCCTTTCAAAAGTGCTGCCTCCAGGCACTTGTCCCCTATCCTGTCCCTGTGACACGTTTCTTCTCTTCTGACTCGCTCTGTTTCTATGTTTCTATTCCTGAGTCCAAGTTTTGCTCAGCATTCTCCAGTTTCCCCTCGACAGCTCAGCTTGAGGCACAGTTCGTCTAGGAGCAGTTGCCCAGTTTGTGCTTTCAGCCTCTTTGGGCTAGTAAAACAAACACAACTCAGTTTTAGGCCTGGTGGAGTATGTGACTGTAGTTGGGGAGCTTCTCTTCCGTGCCTGGATTCCTGCGTCTTCCTGCGTTGCATGAGAAGGCCCACTTTGATCGACCAGTCCTTGCAGAGCAGTTGCATGCGACATAACGGCCCTTTCCTCCATGACAGGGCGAGATTGGTGAGCCAGGACAGAAAGGAAGCAAGGGCGACAAAGGGGAACAGGTAAGCTGTGGCTTTGCTGCCATGCTGGGTTGCTGCATGCCTTTTTCCTGGTGCCACACGTGTGTCTCTGCTGTGTTTCCTTGCGTGCCCTTCTGACAGCAGAGTGTGGGGCAGGCGATGGCAGGATGCTTTGGGTCAGCTCTCTTGAATAGGCATCACAGAATCAAGGAAGTTCTCTCAGCCTTCCCCACTCCGAAAGGTGAGTGGGGGGCAAGACTCCATCTCCCCTGTGAAGCGCATGACTGTGATGTCTTCAGTCTTGGAATGGCTATGGCCATTCCAAGCAAGGTTCTGAGGAGGGTGTCCAGTTGTGTCATGGGAGAGGCGTGCCTCTTAACTTCTCCAGAAAGATTTCAGGACAGAGGGTTCCGCTTCCAATCACCCAGCCTCCCCTGCTGCTTCTCCTCTCAACCTCTCAACCAAAAGGGCAGGTGTGCTATGTTTCTATGTGTGCCTTCTGGCTACACTGCTTTGCTTCTGGGATTGCTCATTCACTCACCAAGGAAGCCTGACTCGGCAGGCCGCTGCATCACGTCTGCTGTTTAGCTGATTTCAGGACCATGGACAGCCACCTGCAGCTGGAAGACTGGCAAAATGCTCCAGCCCTGCCTGAAAGCAACTCCCAGAGCTTTATAGTCAGGCCAGGGAGGTCTTTCTGGACGTGAGAATTCCCCCAGGAGCTGGCATTTGGCTTCTAAAGGGCCAGCAGCCTTTTCCTGTAGGTGTTCGTCCCTCCTGGGAAGTGATGGTTGGAGAGAAGGGGAGTTTGTTGGGTCTTCTTGCACAGTAAAGGAGTCTGACATCCACTCCACAGAACCTCCTGGGGTTTGCTTGAGTTCCAAGGCAGCAGTGGCTAGTTAGGAAGGACTAAGCATGGATTCTGTTCTGGAACTTTCTCAGAAGGGACTGCCACTGGAGGCCTTCCAGGCCTGGGTTGTGACATTTTCCCTGGAGATAGTCAGGTTTTGCGTGAGTTATTCTGGGGGGTTTCCACAGGTGCGTCTTCTTACCAGTCCCAGCAAGGAATTATTGTGTGTGAGAACGATCTAGAGGGCCAAGAGCATGTGGGAAGAGCCAGGCTGTTCTTCGAACACTGGCCTTGTGTTACCAGGTTTGAGCCATCTGTGTGACTCTTTGCTCAGTCTGACCCGTCACTAAGCATGTGTCTATTCCTTGCCAGGGTCCACCAGGTCCTACCGGTCCCCAGGGCCCACTCGGCCAACCAGGTCCTGCTGTAAGTATGACTGCGGCTATGTTTAATAGTCCTATATCCTGTGAACTTCCTGTGCTGTAAGTCCACGGAGACAGACACAGTTGACCTGTAGCAGATCTACTTTCATAAGCAGAGTGGAGTCCTGAAATATGTGATGACGCAGGTGGTCATCATCTGTAAGAACGGCCGGGCTGGGATGCCTTTCCTCTGCCACTAAGAGGCGGTTCGAAGTGCAGCCAGGGGGGCTGTAGGGCCAGGACTCATGGGGTGCAGCACTGGCACCTCTTTCTTCACAGGGACGTGGAGGTCTCCAACCGCTCCCCTCACAGCTGCTCCCCTGAGCTCAGCTGCCGTCCTCGCAGGGGCGGGGGGAGCGGAGGTTTTCCCACTGACTGCCTGTGGCTATGAGCTCTCCCCACTGCAGTGAAACCTGTCTCGGGGATGACTTGCTCTTCAGCTGAGCGGTCAGGAAGGACTCCTTTGCTTTACACAACGCCCGCTCCTGGCGGAGACGCTGGCCACTGGAGCTGCTTGCTTCCTGGTCCCTCCTCGGAAGCATCGAGCTGACCTTCTGGGATAGTTGTTGGGGGTTTCGGGATGCAGCCCTGCACCTTTCTGCTCAGGAGTTGGGCCAGTGGAGACATCCTATAGAAATGCACCTCTAGTTTCTTCCCCTGTGAACCACTGACACAGGCCTCCTTGTGAGATGGTCGACTTTGAAGCACGTCAACATTTTCTGAGATAAGGCCTTTGTGTTAGTTCTGTGGTACAAAGGGAATCCTATGTGGAGCCTGCTGAGTTGTGTCCTGCAAAAGACCAGAAGATCAGTCCTTGCAAGCTTGCCCTCTTCTTTGTGAAACTGCAGGTGCCATTGTGCCTGTTGGCTTGGGCAACACAAGACTATTCCAGGCATGCACACTCTGGGTCTTTTCTTTCCAGGGAGCTGATGGTGAGCCTGGACCTCGAGGACAACAAGGTCTCTTTGGTCAGAAAGGTGACGAAGGACCAAGAGGCTTCCCTGGTCCTCCAGGCCCTGTGGGACTGCAGGTAACTGCCCGGAGGAAGCCGGCGGTGTTGCGTTACTGGCTGGCGGCGGCGGCTGCTGTGAGAGATGGCTGGCCAGTGCCGTGAAGCTCAGGCCATGCCTGTCCCGCAGATCCCGTGCGCTGCCCTGCCCGTGCCCTGCCCTCGTGCATCGCGCATCCCCTGGCAGGGAGCCGCGGGTGGCCCCAGCTGCCTGATCGCCACAGCTGCACGGCACATCCTCACTTTCCAGTCTCAAGTCATGTTCTTTACCCACGGGCAATTCAGTGCTAATTAAAAGGCCTTCTGATTCTTTCTGCAGGGTTTGCCAGGACCTCCTGGTGAGAAAGGAGAAACTGGTGATGTTGGCCAAATGGTAAGGTGCTGCTGCTGCTGCTGCTAACAGTAGTAGCAGGAACCTCATAATCCATTTTCCCTGCAAAGCTGATGTTAGTGTATTGCTCTATCACCAAGGAAGTATCTCCTTTCCTTCTCCTTCACAGGGTCCTCCCGGCCCCCCAGGGCCACGGGGTCCATCTGGGCCTCCTGGAGCTGATGGCCCTCAAGGTCCACCAGGTGGGATTGGAAATCCTGGGTCTGTTGGTGAGAAGGTAACCCACCTTTGACAGATCTCAGTTCTGGAGGGGGAGAGAGAGGAATCTGCAGGGGGGGCACTGGAGAACTGGTAAATGCCTGGTGATCAGTGGGGTATGGGGATGCAAGAGCTCATTGTCCAGAGAGATCTCTAGGTGAAAGACAGGAAAAGCCCAGTGTCGGCATCCTGAGGGCTTCTGGGCAAGTTGCCATGCTGGGCTGGTCCCGTGGGGCTCGCAGATTGGGAGTGCATTCAGGTGGCTTCATGGTCCTCTCCTGCAATTTACAGGGTGAACCTGGAGAAGCAGGAGAGCCTGGTCTTCCTGGAGATGCTGGACTCCCAGTAAGTTTGCATCTTCGCCTTTGTAACTTCTTTGGTTGGAAATGAGATGAAATGGAATGAGGGCAGTATTCAGAAGTGGTTGCAAGCTGAATGAACCCACATGTCTGAACTATTAGGAGGTAAACCCTGGTGAGGTTTGTGCTTGAGAGCGGCCTCTCCCTCTGCAAGGGTGCGGACCCGATTGTGTGGGTCCGCCTCCGGAGCCGGGTGGATCCGGATGGATTCCTAAAGGCCCTGGGGGAGTTTCTGGCTGACAAGAATGGTGCTCCTGTCGAGGCTCTGGTGGAACTGTGGAATGGGGAGATGACCAGGGCTGTGGACACGATCTCTCCTAAGCGTCCTCTCCCGCCGGGCAGAGCCCACTCTTCCCCTTGGTATACACCTGAATTGTGGGCAATGAAGCAGGTTGGGAGATAGCTAGAGCGTAGGTGGAGGAGATCACGGGATGAATCTGACCGAACACACTTGAGAGCCCATTATCGGGCCTATGCAGTGGCGGTGAAGGCGGTGAAAAAGAGTTTCTTTTCCATTTCCATTGCCTCCTCAAAATGCCGTCCAGCGGAGCTTTTTCGAGTGGTGCAAGGCCTGGTTCGTCCCGGTCCTAAGAAAGATCTGGTTCCACCCTCAAAGGCCCGCTGTGATGACTTTGCCATGCATTTCAGGGAGAAAATTGCTCTGATTTGTCACGAGCTAGACACCACTAGTGAATCAGAGGTTTCTGGGGAGACACCAATGCTGCCGTCTGGTCCAAAATTATTGGATGAATTTAAGTTATTGCGGCCTGATGATGTGGACAAGGTGCTTGGACGAGTACGTCCCACCACTTGCCTATTGGACCCTTGCCCGTCTTGGTTAATAAATAATTCCAAGCATGGGATTGGGATCTGGATCTTGGAAGTGGTTAACGCTTCTCTGAGGGAGGGTCGGGTGCCTGCCCCTTTAAAGGAGGCGGTAGTCCGACCGGTCCTGAAGAAAGCGTCACTGGATCCAGAGATGGCCAATAATTATAGACCAGTGGCCAACATCCCATTTCTGGGCAAGGTGTTAGAGCGGGTGGTGGTGGGACAACTCCAAGCACTCTTGGATGAAACTGATTATCTGGACCCATTTCAGTCCGGCTTCAGACCTGGGTATGGTACTGAATCTGCCTTGGTCGCCCTGTACGATGACCTGTGCAGGGAGAAGGACAGGGGGAGTGCGTCCCTGTTGGTTCTCCTAGACCTCTCAGCGGCTTTCAATACCATCGACCATGGTATCCTTCTGGATAGGCTAGCGGGACTGGGGGTCGGAGGCACTGCTTTGCGGTGGTTCCGCTCCTATCTAACTGGCCGATTCCAGAAGGTGGTGCTGGGGGACTATGGCTCTGCGCCATGGCAGTTATGCCATGGAGTTCCACAGGGATCCATTTTGTCCCCCTTGCTATTTAACATCTACATGAAACCGCTGGGAGAGGTCATCAGGAGGTGTGGGCTGCGGAATCATCAGTACACTGATGATACCCAGCTCTACCTCTCGTTTTCCACCAATCCAGGTGAGGCAGTGGCTGTACTGAACCGGTGCCTGGCCGAGGTAATGGGCTGGATGAGGGCCAATAAACTGAAGCTCAATTCAGACAAGACAGAGGTCCTGTTGGTTGGCGGATCGGGCTTCGGAGAGGGTGAATTGAACTTAGTCCTGAATGGGCTTGCACTCCCTCTTAGGGACAAGGTCCGCAGCTTGGGAGTGCTCCTCGACCCAGAGCTTTCACTGGAAGCTCAGGTGACAGCGGTGGCGAGGAGCGCTTTCCTTCAGCTTCGGCTGATCCATCAGCTGCGCCCCTACCTGGAGTACGATTGCCTGGCGACAGTGACACACGCGCTGGTGACTTCCCGCCTTGACTTCTGTAACGTGCTCTACGTGGGGCTACCCTTGAAGACGGTCCGGATACTTCAATTCGTTCAAAATAGAGCTGCCAGGCTGCTGACGGGGACTGGGCGTTATGTTCACATGACTCCAGTCCTCCGTCAGCTTCACTGGCTTCCCATTGAAGTCCGGGCCCAATTCAAGGTGTTGGTGATGACCTATAAAGCCCTAAACGGCTTGGGTCCTGGTTACCTGAAGGAGCACTTACATCCATATGTGCCTGCCCGCCCCTTGAGATCTGCGGGAGAGGTCCTTCTCCGGGAACCCTCCATGAAAGAAATTAGGAGAGTAAGTACCCGGAGGAGGGCTTTCTCTGCGGTGGCGCCCAATCTATGGAATGCGCTCCCCAGAGAGGTCCGCCTGGCGCCGTCATTATTTGTTTTTCGGCGCCAGGCGAAGACCTTTTTATTTAAACGTCATTTTAATTGTTAATATTATTTGCTTATTTTATCTGGCCAGGGCGACTTATTTTATATTGTTAATTTGTTTTATATTTTGAATGTATTATATTTTAATTTTATGTTGTGAGCCGCCCCGAGGCTTTGGCGAATGGGGCGGCATAGAAATGTTTTAAATAAATAAATAAATAAAAACACAGGACCATGTATCTCCATGGACACCAAGAATGGTCATCTTCCTTGGACATTAACTGGATAATTGTGAGGAAAGTGCTCAGATGACGGCAGCTTCCTTCAAATTCAGGAAGTGGGGAAAGGACTGTAAAAGCAATAATGTGCAGAAATATACACTTTCAAGGGTGCGGGTGGGGCCTATGCCGTGCCTGAGAGGTGAGCAACCTTTGGAAAGGTGGTGGGGAATGGTGGCCACCTTCTGACTATCAGTATGAGTAGACAGAAGGTCCTCACTTACAGGGCTTCTGGTGCTGCTGGGTGGTATAGAAAGGTAAACTGCATAGATAAATAGGCACGTGTCCTCTTCTGGGAGGGAAAAGCTTGTCATGGGTCCCAAGCTGCGGGGTGGGGATGTTCTTTCCACGGCTGCTTTGCCGTTCTTCAGGCTGCCTTTCAGGAGCAGGCGCTGCGTTATGAGGCTGCCCACTGAGCTCTCGCCTTCCACTGACAGGGTCCAAAAGGAGAGCGAGGTGAAAAGGGTGAAGCAGGTCCATCAGGGGCAGCTGGTCCACCAGGCCCCAAAGGCCCTCCAGGAGATGATGGCCCCAAGGGCAGCCCTGTAAGTAGCCCCCAACTTTCTTCTAAAGGCTGTGATACCTGGAACCTTTTGCCCAACAATGTCTATTCTGGAGGATTTGCTTTGAGAACTCCTGTGCAGTCACCCACTGTATGTTGGGCTGCTTCGCATCTGCCAGGGATGTGGTGGTGCTCCCCAGATGCTGTTTCGCCCCGTCGCCCTCCCCGCAATGCAAGGGTCTCCCTTGCTGCTTTTCCTGGTGCTGCAACCGCAGCTGGGAGTCAGGTCTGTGCTCGGGGAAGCACGTTGGTGCGGTGGGGGCCGGGGGACCATCGTTACTGGGATGCCGCATGGGCTCGGAGTGGCATTCCCTGGTTTTACTCCAAGATGTGCAGTAGCAGAACCAGGGCTCGCAGGGCCAACGCTCCGGGGTTTTTTGGCACACAGGGACAGTTGCAGAATCCCCAGGCCCCTCAGGCTCTCCTGTTCCCTCTGAGTTCAGACGGAGCGTCCTAGCAGGAGTATTGCTAATGTTGTTGGCAGTATGCTCATTGCAAGGCAAAGAGTTTCGGCAGTGATCGGCCCTCAGCCTAAGCCCTGGAGCGTCCCAGCAGCTTGCAGGTTCTTCTTAGAAGCACAGGTGGGAGGTGTGTGTGTGGGGAGGGGAACCGGCTCTTACAAGTGCCCGCACTTCAAGGTTGACCACTTTACCCCTGGATCTTGTATTGATACCTCATTGGCCCACTACGTGGGCATGCCCCCCCAGTCGGCACATGCACTCACACACCCAATTGGCATCCCTTCAGTTCATGCACCCGTTTTTGTCTACAGAAGGTCCACAACGACATGGTTTGCCAAATCTGCCTGGCATTCATTCTGCTTGGGTCCCAGGAACAGCCTCCCGTTTTGGGGCTGAAGCTCCCCATCCATCCCTGGTTTGGCCTCTGCTGCCCAGGCCAGACTAGTCTCCGTGGGAGGAGCTGCTTGGGTGGAAAGCATTCTGTGGTAATGGTGTTCTCTTGCACCCCTTTGTGCAGGGTCCAGTTGGCTTTCCCGGTGACCCAGGTCCTCCAGGTGAACCTGGCCCAGCTGTAAGTATCGCTCATGATGGCATCTGTACCACTGTCTTTATCCTGTTGCTCCTTTGGATGTCAGGCAATCGGAAGAGCCCTGCCGGGTCAGAGCCAGGCCCTTCTAGTCTGCCCAGTGGGAAAGACACAAGCAGGACAGGGGTGCATCTCAGTCTCCCACCCACGTTCCCCAGCAATTGACGAAGATCGGTGTACTGCCTCTGGCCCTGGAGGCGGCGTGCAGCCATTAAAACTAGTCATCACTGAGAGCTTCCTCTATTGGGAATGTGCCACATTTGCAGTATATGACTAACAGCACGAAGAATGTTCGCCAGAAATACGGTGGTGTCTCGGCTCACAAACGCCTCAGTTCACGACCAAATTGGGTTGTGATCAAAATTTTCGTAAAAATTTCCACTCAGGTCACAAACTCCGCATTGGATGGAGACCATGATTGCAACCATCTCCCACCCCTCCCCAAGTGGGAAGATGGCCACGATTGTGCTGGGGGCAGGGGTGGTGGGGGAGATGGCCGTATTGCGCCCGTCTTTCCTGCAGGAGCGCAATCGTGATCTCAGCCATCTCCCCACCCCCAGCCTTATTGCACCCCATCTCTCCCTCCCCCAGCGCACCCCGTTCGCGCCCGTCTCTCCCTCCCCCAGCATGCTGGGATGACGGGCACAATTGTGGTGGTTCTGGGGGGGTGGGTGGGGAGATGGCTGCACTTGTGCTGGGGTGGGGTGGGGGGGAGATGGCCACAATCTTTATTGTTCTTTGTCACTTTGCTTCTTCACATTTTTCTGATAAAAAAAAAAATAGCTACAGAACACATTAACCTTATTTACATTGAATCATATGGAGAAATTTAACTTGGCTCATAACCAATTTGGGTCACTTCCAGAGTCCTGGAACGGATTAAGTTCGTGAGCCTGGGTACCACTGTAAGTCTTGTTTGGCTTAATGATGTTTACTTCCTAGTTAGAATGCACAGGGTCAAAGATGCTTCTCCTGCTTCCCCTGTGGCTTCTAGATCTTAACTGAAGCAGAGAATGGAGAAAGAACATGGGGCATTTCCTTTGTAGGCCCTGAAAGCTAAAACTTTGCTTGGAAAGGAGGAGAAAAGGAATGGCCTTGCCAGGCTGTTGCATCAGCTGTTACAAATCATCTTCCTGATGCACAGGAGGAGCACAGCTCTGCCTCTGGGACCTTCTGTAGGAACAGAGAGTTAGATCCACTTTTCAGGTGCGGCCGCAGCTGTGCTGATGGAAGCGGGCTTCCCATTGCCTCCTGCTCTAGCTCCAACTCCCTGGAAATGCTGCACAGGCAGCCACTGTTACATGGGGAGGTTTGGTGGGGCCGGGGGGAAGATTCTCCGAAGTGAGCTAAGGGCCTGTTCCTCTTGCAGAGGGCAGACCCCACATCCATCCAATTCTTCTCCAAAGTTTGCTGAGGTTGTGTGCCGTTCCGTTTGAGGATCTCACCTTTCAGAATCAGTGCGGCAAACTTGCCTACATGTTCTTCAGAGATGTTACCTTCAGGAATCATGAGCTAGTGGACGGGAGATTTGAAGGCATGCTTGCTCCTTTTCTTTCAGGGCCAGGACGGTCCTCCAGGTGATAAAGGTGACGATGGCGAACCAGGACAGACTGTGAGTAAACGCTGGTGTGTCATATCCATTCATTAGTGATCAGAGAAGCCATGTATTTTTTACTGTAATGCCAATATCAGAGCTGAGCCACTGAGAAGAAGTCAAAGCTGACAAAGTGAGAAGCGGCAGTCAAGGATCAAAGCCAGGGGGAAGCATCAGAGAACCCGCCAGCTCTAGTAAAGTTGGGGTTCTGGATCTCTTTCAGCCAAAGGGTACCTTTCATTTGGAGAAGGTCCTGGGGCCACGTTCTAGTGGTGGGCAGGACTGAAGACAAAAGGGCATCGGACCAAAGGGATGAAACCAAAACTCCAGAAAGCACGGGTCAGCCTGACGCGGTTATTGCCAGTAATTCTGCCTCAGGAAGGTCGTTTCAGCCGTTTAGAACGGGAGGTGGAAGTGGCGCACATGCCAGATCAATGACGAGAGGTTGGGACCAATGGGGGAGGGGCGGTGGGCTCGGGGAAAGTGGTGACCTTTTGGGAACTGGGACCCCGGGTGGGCCAGATTTGGAGAGCACGTCCAGCGGTTGGCGGGATTCTGCTGGATAAGCTAATCAGCGTCTGTTGTGCTTTGTCCGTGTTTTAATGGTATGGCTAATGATCTGACTTCTCTTCTTTTTTTCTGTTCAGGGATCCCCTGGTCCAACTGGAGAGCCGGGTCCTTCTGGTCCACCAGGGAAGAGAGTAAGTTGACTTTGGGGCAAAGTGGTTGCATCATTCGTAGCAAGCCTATTCGGGAGGTTTTGCACAAAACCCAGGTATCCCAAGATATTGAGTATGTGTCTGATTATGGTTCTTCTTTACTCCACTTCTCATATAGGGCCCACCTGGGCCAGCAGGTCCCGAAGGCAGACAAGGAGAGAAAGGCGCAAAGGTAAAGCTCTGGAGCTCTCCCTACTAGTTTGATTCAGATTTCCCCAACTCCCTCCTGATTCTCTTTTGCCCTTTTTCTGCAGGGTGAGGCAGGTTTGGAAGGGCCACCAGGGAAAACAGGCCCTGTTGGCCCTCAGGGACCACCAGGAAAGCCTGGCCCAGATGGACTTCGAGGAATCCCAGGCCCTGTGGTGAGTCTTTGTCAACGGAGGTCAGCTGTGTGAAGGGTCCACACTGTAGGAGAGGCAAAATGATAAACTGGACTTTTGGATTCTGTGTCAGCACGCTTTGGACTCCAGTCACCCTTTGGACTCCAGTCGCCATAAGGCCATGAAAGGGTTGGAAATTTTCAGTGGCCGCATCCCTAGGCTAATGTTATGCAACCCAAGGAACAGGCTTGCCCTCCAGACCCAATGGAGAGTAATTAGAATGCTCTCTTACCTGAAAAATTCTGGCTCTCCCATAGGACTGCCTGGATCACCATTCAGGAGAATCTTGAAGATCTGATTTAGGGGTAGTAAGATGGCAGCAACACCTTGTCCTTCCATCACACCCTCCTCTTTGATCTTGGCTGCATGATTGTGTGTGCAAGGTTGCTTTATGAGATCAGAAAGTCTTGCGGTCCCATCACCACTGCTCAGATGTGGTCTGGGTGCAGGGAAGACCCTGCTTCCCTCCACATGAAGATGTACAGTGGTCTCCTAAGCAAGGATGCAAGTCCCACTGAATTCAATTGGACTTACTCCTGTGTGTCCCTCTCTTTGGCTGGCAAAGGGCCATCTATGGCACCAAAAAGATTTGAAAATTTAGAAACAGAGCGAGTCAGAAGGGGCCTCCTGGGCCATCTAGTCTGACCTCCAGCACCAGCCGGCTCCACTCACGACATGCCCACCATGTGCATGTCCAGCCTATCCTTGAACACCCGCACTGATGGGGCCTCAACGACCTCTCGTGGAAGCCCATTCCACACCCTCGGGGTCCTGACTGTCAGGAGGTGCTTCCTGGCATCCAAACGGAACCTTGGCTCCCTGAACTTTGCTCTGTTGGAGCACGTTCTGCCTTCCTCTGCAGGAGAGAACAGGTCTCTACCCATCTCCATGTGACACCCCCTCACATACCTGTATGTTGCCAACATATCCCCTCTGAGTCTCCTCTTCTCCAGGCTGAAGAGATCCAGTTCCCTCAGTCTCGCCTCACACGACTTCCCCTGCAAACCGGCCACCAACCTTGTGGCCCTGCGCTGCACTGACTCCAAACTGGCTATATCCTTCCTGTAATGAGGGGCCCAAAACTGAGCACAATACTCCAGTTGTGGGCACACCAGAGTCATGTAGAGTGGTAGTAATACCTCTCTTGATCTAGAAGCCACACTTCTGGCTATGCAACCAAGGGTGGCGTTCGCCCTCTTGACCACCGCATCACACGGCTGACTCATGTTCAGCCTGCAGTCAACCAGCACCCCGAGGTCCCTTTCACAAGGGCTGCTCTCCAGCCACTTGTCCCCTAACCTGTACTTATGACAGCTATTCCTACGCCCCAAGTGCAAGACCTTGCACTTATCCACATTGAACGCCATCCTGTTGTCTCCTGCCCACTTCCATAGTCTGTCCAGATACTTTTGGATCTGGAGTACCTGCTCCTCAGTTGTGGCCACTGCCCAGGTTTTAGTGTCGTCTGCGAATTTGATCAGCAGACTGTTCACCCCTTCTTCCATGTCATTTACGAAAAGATTAAACAGGATCGGCCCCAGGACAGAGCCCTGGGGGACCCCGCTTGTCACTGGCCACCATCCCGATGATTCCCCACCAATGGTTACCCTCTGCTTTCAGTCAGTCAACCATGCCCTAATCCACCGGACAGTGCTTTGGTGTATCCCAAAACTCCTCAGTTTCTCCACCAGGATATCATGGGGCACTTTGTCAAAGGCCTTGCTGAAATCCAGGAAAACCACATCCACTGCATCCCCTCCATCCAGCCACCTCGAAACCTTGTCATAGAATCCCACAAGGTCTGTCTGGCAGGACCTGTTTTTGCGGAAGCCGTGTTGTGTGGCTGTCAGCCTCCCTTCCCTATCTAGCATCACTAGATCTCTCTCTATTATGAGCCTTTCCATTGTTTTTCCTACAATGGACGTAAGGCTAACTGGTCTGTAATGTCCCTTCTACTACCCTTTTTGAAAAATGGAACCACTGATGCCACCCTCCAGTCCTCTGGAACTTCACCCGTTCTCCACAAATTTACAGGCATGATAAAATGGTTTTGATTATATTTTCAGCTATATGTTACTATTACTATAGAAAGCATTTGGTGATGTTGTCAACTCCTCTCCAACCTATGGCAGCCCTGTGAGTGAGTGTCCTTCAGAATGCGTTGTCCTGCTCAGCCACCTCCGTCTCCTGTAAGCTCAGGACTGTGGCTTCCTGTACGCAATCAGTCCGTCTCTCCCTGAGACAATGTGAAGGGCGGGACATAAAAGCTTCAATAAGTAAATCTCATGGCTGGCCTTCCCTTTCTACTTCTGCTTTCGATTTTTCAGGGCATGGTTTTCCCCAATTAAATCTCGACTTCCCAGAATATGGCAGCCTCTGTTTCGTTAGGAGCAGCGCATTTGCGTTTATTTAAAATGTCCCATCATGAGAAACTTGGTTGGATCCGAAGCAATACAAGGAGGGAGTGATGGACCTTTTCTATTTTATTTTATCTTTTTAGGGTGAGCAAGGACTTCCAGGTTCACCAGGACCAGACGGACCTCCTGGACCAATGGTATGTGCGGACATTTAGGTTTCTCCGTCTCTATTACAGTCAGATGCCAAAGTCGGCATGGACTTTGATTTAGCAACTGTATCATTCAAAATCAGGCATCCTGACCTGTTGCACACCCCTAACCCCTAATACAGGGCTAAAATTCCATTGAAAAGAGGGTGATGTTGAAAAAGCCATCCTTGAGGAGCCTTTTCTGCACAACTCATCATTTCTGCCCATTCTAAACACATTCCAGTCATCAAAATCATGCCAGGACCCCTCGTTTTTCTAACCCTAACCCTACCCTGGTTGGTGCACACCCCTAACCCTAAGAGTTCCACTGAAAAGAGGGCGAGTTTGAAAAAGCCCTCCTTGAGCTCACAGAAGGAACTCTGTTTGCTGGGCTGGGATCTGCAGGCCTCAGTTTGGTACAAGGACCCAGTCTCTACTTAAGTTGCAGCCCTCCCACTCCCCGATGGATCCCGCTTTCCCTGTGAGAGCCCTTCCAGGTCCCTAAAAATGCTTCAGAGAGAGCTGTGTGGACCTGCTGAGTGGGGTGATCTGTGATGCAGGCATTAGAAGGGGGAATCTCACTATACTGGGCACAAGCAGGCCTTGTGAAAGGCAGAGCCTGGTTCCACTCCCATCCACACGCCATTCCTCTGAATGGGGTGCAGGTTCCAATTCTCCCCTCAAAAGCACATCCGTACGCTCACACAACTAGCTGTGTGCCCACGCTGCCTGCATGGGGATTCCTGCTGGACTGTGGAGAGCGTGTCCCGACCTGAGAAACCTGCAATGCTTGGGTCCAAAACTTGGACATCGGGCTTTTGAATCCACGCTTACTTCAGCGTGAATCCAAATTTCCCATCCAAAATGCATTCCCGATCGCAAAGCTTGTTGAGGGAAAATGTTGTTTCCTTTTTCTCCCCCAAAGGGCCCACCTGGCTTACCTGGTCTGAAAGGAGATTCTGGTCCAAAGGGAGAAAAGGTAAGACCTATATAACAGGAGGCTCTCAAGACCATCTTGCCTGAGCATTTCAGATGTATATTTTGATACCAGAGTGGAAGCTGTGCAAGTTGCACAGCTGGAATTTAAGACCCCCCCCCAGACAAGTAACCCTTTGGTGATCACATGATGCAGTCCTTGTTGTTTTGGTTTGTTTCATGGTGAAACCTGGAATTGTTGCCATGTGGTTTTTCATCTTTGCAGGGTCATCCTGGCTTGATTGGTCTGATTGGCCCCCCCGGGGAGCAAGGAGAGAAGGGCGACCGTGGCTTGCCTGGGCCTCAAGGCGGAACGGGGCCCAAAGGGGAGCAGGTAGGCTGCCAGGAGTCCCTGGGATGCGCTCGGTCCTCCTGAAGGCCCCGCCGAGGCAGGCCGGGGACTGACACAGGGGCGCCAGAAGTCTGCTGGCGCGGCTCCACCCGCCGGCACCCGAGCGTGGGACCTTTGGCCCCCGGGGCAGCCCTTTACATTGTATTTGTTTGTTTGTTTGACTCGTATGCCGTGCCATTAGCCATGAGGCTCTCTGGGCGGCTTGCAACATATCACTACGAACATGTTCTTAAAACAGCACAGCTCATAATAAAGTTTAAACAGTTTATCGTATAAAAACCAACAGTGGGAATAAAATAAATAGTAAAAATGACATAAAATCAAACTGTTTAAAATTATCTTAATAAAAATAAAGCCAATAAAATTAAATAAAATACAAAAGATAAAATCTGGCACAGGCAGCAGCATAAACCATTAACTCCATAAAGGAAAAGCTTTCTGTCCAAAATGATGGCAAAAAAGATATATTTTTTTAAACTGGCACCCAAAAGAATGGAGATGGTGCCAGCCGGATCTCTGGTGGAAGAGAGTTTCCATGACTGGGGCGCTGCGGCAGAGGAGGCCCTGCTCCTGGCCACCTCCCCACTTACTTCATTAGTGGGAGGAAAGTGAAGAAGGGCCTCGGAGGGAGGTGTGAGGGGAGGTGTTCCTTCAGGCGGCCTGGTAAGTGTGTCCGCACTTCTCGCACTGACTTCCCCTGTTTTTTGTAGGGTATCGCAGGCCCGTCTGGCCCCCTTGGTCCTCCTGGTCCTCCAGGGCTCCCGGTATGTACCCACAGGTGGGGGATTGGGCCACTTGTTAGCAGGAGGCTCTTCGCTGCGATTGACCGGACCAGTGCGCCATTCTGAGCGGCACAAAAAGTGTGAATGGCCGTTTGCGCAACTGAGGGAGTCCTCTTGCTTGAGCGTAGCACATGAGGGGAACGGGCTGGGGAGGGAAGAGGAAAATGAGGTAATCTTGCTGGAATGGCTGCTGCAGGAGAGGGAGGGTGGGAGGAGGAGGCCTCGCAAGGGGAGCGCCTTCAGCAGGGTGGGTACAATGTCCCATTTTCCTTCTCTCCCTGGCAGTCCAGCCTGCTGGGATGGTTGTCAGGGGGGATGCTGGTGTCCCCTGCATTCCCCAAATTCATTGTCATTTCCCATCCTTCCCATGTTCAAGATAAGCGTGCTAATTCTGAATGGTCAAACAGATCTGCCATTATGTGTATAAATATACTTTTGCTTCACTGTGAGGACAGAAGAAATGGAACCCCCATTAACTGGCCAGGTGCTTGCAGGCACGTTTGCTGGACGCGATTTCATTGCATCACAATCCCCATGCTGTGCTGATGAATGTGCTGCCTGGGTGTTGCTGTTCTTTCCTGATGCCATGCTAACCGTCACTGGTTTCCTGTCCTTGCTCTAGGGTCCCCCCGGGCCAAAAGGTGCCAAAGGATCCTCGGTAAGCATAAGCGTCCAAACTGCACGCGCGGGGAGGGCTTTATTTGGTAGCAGGGTTATCGCACCCCCCGAGATCAGGGAGGAATTTAATCTGCTTGCACTCTCATGGGGCCTTGCTTTGGTTTGCGTTTCTGAACCGAGATGAAGACGGGAAGCCAGCTCCCTTTCCAGAGAGAGCACTCACTTCCGGGCAGGATGGAAATGAAAGGGACCAGAGAGCTGTTTCAGAGATCCCTGAAAATAGCTGGGATGGAACCGAAATGTCTCTTTGCAGCTGTCTAAGCTTTGCAGAGTGGGGCTCTGTGCAGCCCACACATCTGGGCATCCGGGGGCAGGGACGGGGTAATCGTTATGCTGACAAGGGCGGGCTGTACGTGGCAGGCAACGCAGGAAGGGGTGCCGAACTGCTCTCCTTCGGGATCCTGAATGCCATGCTGCAGGAGCTCCCTGGAGGGCCCCACACTGGGGGGAGGGAGCCAGGCAAAGGTGGGGCTCGCATCTGAGAGACAGGCAGCAGTTGCGAGGCTGCGCTGGGGGGCCTCACCCCCAGCACTGGCAAAGTGCGCAGTCCCTGCTGCTCGCAATGTCCTTGGCCCAAGGGGGAGTGTTCTCCGAGCCACGTGGTTGGCTCCCTTCGACTTACCTTCCTGAGGGCTGAGCTGGGGGCGAAGCCATTCAGCTGGGGTTGCCTGCGAAAGCAGAATTTGCTCCTGGCATGTACGATGGCCGATTGCGGGTGTGAGGTGGAGAAAGCTTTATTCTGCAGAAAAAGGTGTCCATGCGCAAAGTAGGCAAAGCGGAGCCCCGAGGGAAAAAACAGCTTCCCTTTTTGTCACACGTACGCAGGCGCTGGCCTAGCCGTGTCTTTCCGGGCCACAGAACCGCCTCCCTCCTGGAGCCATGGGTGGGCACATCTGGGGGAGACTCGGGCTGTCCTTCACTGCCTCGGGCCTCCGGCTGCTTTCCTGGCAGAGTCCAGAATCCTTTGCCTGCTCCCAAGCCTAAATTCTGGCCTTAACGCTCTCCTGGGAACTGCCGGAGTTTTGAGTGGAGTGGCAGGTATGGGAGGGGTAGATTGGGGTGCAGTTTTAGGCACTTTTGTGGGAACCACATGTGTGAACTTCCACACATTTGCTTTGCTGCTTCTTCCAGGGTCCAACTGGTCCTAAGGGTGAAACGGGTCATCCTGGCCCACCAGGGCCTCCAGTAAGTATGGGCACCCAGACGTGCCACAAGCTTTCACCCCCTTCCCTAGCAGCCACTTTCGCTTTCCTGGCACCATTCAGACCACACTGCTCTCCCTCTTCACCCAAGGGACCCCCGGGAGATGTGATCCAGCCACTGCCTATCCAGTCCTCCAAGAGGACCCGGCGCAACATCGACGCGAGCCAGGTCATGGACGAAGGCAACCCAGACAGCTACATGGACTATGCGGACGGCATGGAGGAAATATTTGGCTCCTTAAACTCGCTGAAACTGGAAATTGAGCAGATGAAGCATCCGCTGGGCACCCAGCACAACCCGGCCCGCACCTGCAAGGACCTCCAGCTCTGCCATCCTGACTTCCCTGATGGTACGGAGCCCCTGCTCATGGGTGGACAGGTAGCCAGGTTTATTTGAGGAGCAAAACTGAAGGCCTTTGAAATGGCGTGTGCATTCCAGATGTTACCTGTCCTATGCTCATCAAAAGAGAGTGGAGTTAGCTCAATTTTTTCTGCCATTTAAGAAATCGCATGGTTTTGGCAGACACTCCATTCATAGATAGATAGATAGATAGATAGATAGATAGATAGATAGATAGATAGATAAGTAGGTGGAAGGAAGGAAGGAAGGAAGGAAGGAAGGAAGGAAGGAAGGAAGGAAGGAAGTCAAATGATAGTTTATAATTCAAGGGTATAACAATATGGTGAAGGTTTCTTGAGGGTTAAGGCCTATAGGGGTCTAACAGCCCCCTGGCGCCGTACCCCTGTACATGGCCCATCAGTTCCCGCTCTCCTATCTTTGCGGTCTTCCTCGCCAAAGCTCTCAGTTGCTCTTCTGCCTGCTATCCTTCTCTAGGAAGGTAGAAGTATGGGCCCGGGGGCCACATCCAGCCTCACCCCCTTGACTGGCCCACACCCCACTTCTCTGCATGAGC
This sequence comes from Varanus komodoensis, assembly GCF_004798865.1. Classification (NCBI taxonomy): domain Eukaryota; kingdom Metazoa; phylum Chordata; class Lepidosauria; order Squamata; family Varanidae; genus Varanus; species Varanus komodoensis. The sequence continues at coordinate 774,487 of NW_025336442.1, forward strand.
GGAACTTCGGTGGCTTCATGGCCTTGGCATGCTCCTTCCCATTCCGGGGTTTAAAATGGCTCTGCTAAGGTTGCGAGAAGTACATCCGCTGCTCTGTGGGCCGCGCAGCAGTGCAGTGGCGTGCTCCTCATCCACGGAGCTGAGCTGCAGGCACCCGATTGGATGGCGCCCTCAGCTGATCAGCAGCACAATGGGCACAAACGCAGGGCAGCTGAGTTTGGCCAAACCGCTGTGCAGAAAACTTGTGATTGCCATTCCTTGTTTATGGGAAAAAATGTTCTTCCAACCACAGGTGAATACTGGGTAGACCCCAATCAAGGGTGTTCCAGGGACTCCTTCAAAGTTTACTGCAACTTTACAGCTGGTGGTGAAACTTGCATCTTCCCAGATAAGAAATCAGAAGGAGTAAGTAATTTGCTTTCTCTCTCATTAGGTACAGATCTATTTTTCAATCTTGTGCCAGAGATATTCTATGGATGTTGAGCTGTCCATAAATCGTGTGGCTGTAGCTTCGTGAGAAACTCAGGTGTCCTTTCATTTTAAGTTTTGCATTAATAAATATGATGTGATAAAAACACCCATTTCCTCACTCAGAAGCAACTGGCCCTGGTACTACGCCAAGGATTCTTTTCACAAGTTGTAATGTAACCTTCAGGCCTTCATAGAAGAAAAGGACTGTTCATGACATTTTGCTAGGGATGAGCCATCAAGAAAACTTGAACTTGCCCAAGTTCTGTGAATTGCATCTCAAAAATGACTTGTTTTTAAGTTGCCATCAAATTTGTACACATTTTCCCTTATCCTCACCTCTTTGTATGTAGTTTTCCATACTATATACCTTTTGCCAGCAAATTTCCTAAATACCATTTGCTCCAATATACACTTTCATATAGGTGAAGATTTTTTGTGCTCATTTCTCAATAAAAACAGTCCAGTGGTACCTTGGCTCAGGAATGCCTCAGTTCACGACCAAATCGGGTCGCGAACAAAAATTTCATAAAAATTTTGACTTAGGTCATGAACTCCACATTGGGTGGTGGCCGTGATCGCGGCCATCTCCCCACCCCCAGCCCAAGTGGGGAGATGGCCGCAATCATGCTGGGGGCGGGGGGCGACAGCCAGATCGCGCCTGTCTTTCCTGCAAGAGGGGTACACTGGGGTGAAAGGCACATGCTGGGATAACAAGTGCGGTCATGGTCGTTCTGGCGGGGGGGGGGGGTGTTCGTGTTGGTGGTGGGGGGGGGGGGGTAGAGGCCATGATTTTGTTGTTCTTTGACACTTTGCTTCACATTTTTCTGATTTAAAAAATAGTTACAGAATGGATTAACCTTATTTACATTGAACCTTACGGGGAAATTTAACTTGGCTCACGACCAATTTGGGTCATGACCAGAGTCCTGGAACAGATTAAGTTCATGAGCCTGGGTACCACTGTACTACAAAAATTGGAAAAGTGACCGTTTCAAATTATACCTGAGTTTCAGTTAATATATTGTTTTGAAAGTGCAGCATTCCTTATGCTCATGTTAAAATGTGAGCCAAACCAGGTGCTAGTTCTCATGGAGCTGGTGCAAGGAAGCAGGTGTGCTGTTCAGTGATGCTGGGACCACACTGCCTCGCCTTTCCGTGGGAAGAGGTCCTGCATGATTCCACGCCGCGCTTGCTTAGAGGGAAATGCCCCTGCCCTTCCGCTAACCGCGTCCCAGCACGCTCTTCCGCTGCTGAGAGTGTCTCCCTCCGCCACTGAGGGGCAGTCCTGCAGCGCCCGGCGAGCTGGAGTCCCAGCTCTGGCCTCGGGGAGCTTCGTGGCCTTGGCACGCAGCGTGCCCTCTCTCGCGGCTCCGCGCCTGCAAGCTGTGGCAGGCCAGCCAGGCCAAGGGTGGGGGCCCTGTGCAGGACCACAGAAGCATTTTGCTCGCAGCACATGCGAGGCTTCACCATTTGAAGCCCCAGGCATGCCAGAAATGTCCGCAGATTGTGCTCACACTGGGTCTGTGAAGCTTTTCCAGTCTGCTTGTGCACAGATGCCCTAATCACCACGAATCCCCCCCACCCCCAGATCCGCTTCAGTGCCTGGTAGTCTAGTTGGGCAAATTAAGAAATCAGTTTATTTGCAATTCTCAGGGCAGCTGCGGGGCAAATGAATGTCCCAGTAACAGTATTATCACTCCCTATTTTAATGCAGAGCTTTTTGGCTTGTTTTGAAGGGGTAATTAAGACACATCCATTTGCCTAAACACCTGTGCCCAGCAAAAAACTCAAGCTGGTTCACCGATAAAGATCAATGCAGTAATCTGCACTTTTGGACACTTTTATGGTGGGGGGGCGGAGGGGGCAACATGGCTATGGAGGCTGCTGTTATGAGTGCCTAAACCTCAGAATGTGGTGCTACACCGCTGAGGCTGTTCAGTGCTACGAACACACACTAACATCCTGTGGAAAATTCAGCCGTCCTAACGGATTGCAGGGGGCACAGTCACAGGAAGATGAGCGGGCCGCTTTGAAAGGCCCCGAAGGAGAGGGGTGCTGGGGTGGGGGCCTTTGCGCGAGGGCTTTGCTTGCTTAGCAGGCCAGAGACCTTTCCGGGAGAGTCCACCGAGGGCAGCGCTTCCCCGGCCTGCCTCGTCCCGGTGCTTGTCCTCCCTGCCGCAGCTCTTCTGCTCTCTTTCAGGCTAGAATTACCGCTTGGCCAAAGGAAAACCCGGGCTCCTGGTTCAGCGAATTCAAACGCGGTAAACTGGTAAGGGGCTCCTCTGTTCAGCTTCCCAGCCTGCTTTACCCCCTCTCATGTTGATGCAGAGTAAAATGGCCCAGTGGCCCAAGGAGCAGGCCACCACATGGTGTAGTCATTACAAGCGGGGGTCCCAGGTAAGTGGCTCTGCTTTCGGCACTCTTGGCCTCAACACGGGGGCACACCACTCATGCCCACTTTTCTCGTCGTGGCCAAAACCTGAACTCACCTGCATGCTGGACTAATTGACACTGCTAGGAGCACCTGAGTGGGGGGAGTGAGCAGCAGTGCAAAGGATCAGCTCCTGCCTCAGCCTCCTCCCCCCGCCCACTGGCGGGTGCCTGGGTGGGCTTTTGGCCAGACACCAGAGGATGCTGGTCCTTGTGAAGGCTGCGAACCCAGAAGACACGCCAAGTTGACACCCCCCTTGAAATGGCTGGAGAGCAGCCCTTATGAAAGGGACCTCGGGGTGCTGGTCGACTGCAGGCTGAACTAGGGCTTATTAGTTCTGGAGCAGAGCACCCTTCTGTGGGTGTGTATGAAGAGCCTCTTCCCTCTGCGAGGCAGTCTGCATATTGTCGTGTCCCGAAACTTGCACCACCACACTGATCCACAGTATCTGTTTCCATCACACGTCCACGCTGCTGCTCAGCCACTTTCTCCACGCGTGGCATGCGAGCCGCAGGGCATCCCTGGACCGCTGGCTTTTTGACTGGAAGTGTCTTCCTGCGCTTGCCGTCTTCGCTGCTGCCCCTTTGCTCCGTCCCTGTCCCCCATTGTTTGGTGTTCCCCCAGGTTTGGCACAGCTTCTCTCTCGCCACCCTATTTCAAAAGGCCTTTCCGGATGAGTAGCCCAGACGGCAGCAGCAGGAGCCTCCTTTGGGCGGGTTTGCCGGCATTCCACTCGCCCCTTTTTATTCCCCGTTCACTGCCCGGATGTGGCCCCCAAGAGCCTCTCTGAGGTGGAGGGCTGCCCTCAACCTGCAGAGAGCCCCCCCCTTCTCCGCACACGACATTTCCGAGAAGCAGTCCCTCCCCACCCAGCGCAGGCCGTGTGCTGCCTCCCATCCACCCATGGCTTGATCCTCGCGGCCTCTCGGTTCCTCCCCAGCTTTCCTATGTCGATTCGGAGGGTAACCCCATCGGGGTGGTGCAGATGACCTTCCTGCGGCTCCTGAGTGCATCCGCCCACCAGAACATCACCTACAACTGCTACCAGTCTGTGGCCTGGCACGACGCCGTGGTGGGCAACTACGACAAGGCCATCCGCTTCCTGGGCTCCAACGACGAGGAGATGTCCTACGACAACAACCCCTTCATCAGGGCCCTCTTCGATGGTTGCGCAGTGAGTGTTCCCAGCCCTCCGCAAAGCGCTGTGCCAGGACCCCACCCGCCCTGCTGGGAGCCGCTTCTTTCACCACAGGGGCCATTCGCGTCCCGCTGGCTGGACAAGGCTTGCTTTCCCAGAGAAATCTGGAGAAGGACATCCTGGAGAAACCCTCCTGCACTGGGCTGGGGTCTTGTGGGATTCCTCTTCCCCTCCCTTCTGCCCTTAATGCCAGGCAGGTCAGACCAGCCCAGGTGACCCAGCGGGCTCGGAAATCCAGCAGGGATTAGCATCCCAGTTCATGGCGCTGCGGCCCTGCACGCTAACCCTCGCCGCCCGGCCACCCACCCACCCACCCGCTTCTGCTGTCCTCGCTCCTCTGACGTCTCTTTGTCTCCCTGTCTCTGCAGGCAAAGAAGGGCTACCAGAAGACCATCCTAGAACTCAACACCCCCAGAGTGGAGCAGGTCCCCATTGTTGACATCATGTTTAATGACTTTGGAGAAGCCTCGCAGAAGTTTGGATTCGAGGTGGGACCGGCTTGCTTCATGGGCTAAAGTGCCACTCGGAAAACCAATTCCAAAAGAGCAACCTCATAACCTCATTGCGCCTTTTTATTTTTGGCCCCTTTTGGCCACCGTCACATGCACGTTCTGGAACTGGACAGGTTGATGTGTTTGTCGCTTGTTTGTTCTCTGTTTTGCCTCAGTCCCAACTCTGACACCGGAACGCAAACCCATCGGAGCCCCAGTTAAAGGCGGGACTGTTCCTACCACAGACGCGTCCCCAGAATCACATGACCTAAAAGCATCACCTCTTGACCAAAGCAGCCTCTTCTGTCAACCCCCCCCCCACTCTGCATCACTTTTGGGACCCCCAAACCCCCCCCCCCTTGAGCTCGGATGCTTGGCTGTTCCCTCAATTGGAAATAGTCGGGCCACGAAACATTGCCAGTGCTTGTCCATTTTTATGTTTGGCAGCCTCACTGCAGTTGGTGGGTGAATGTCCACTTCTTAACAGATTTCCACCTTGCTGCCAGTTTCTGAAAAGTACTGGAGAAAATCCTCTTTGAGGTGTGATCATAGCAACTTTGCTTGCCGCTGTACAGGAACCGTGGACTAAGGACGCTTTCCGGACCCTTCCGGTTAAGACTCCCTGTCTTCACTGGGCTTTCGATCAGATATGGAATCCCCACCCCCACCCAATCATAACCTGCTGCTCTTTGATTTTTCCTTTTTTTTCTTTTTTGCCTAAGAACCTACAAGTAACAACTGAAACCAACTTTAAAAAATAGTCAGGTTCTGACTGTATGCCCCATATCTTAAAGGTGCTTCTATTTTTGTATTTTGTAAGTAAATATTTGTATATTATTATATTAAATATAAAAATGTTTCTGGGTTCAAAACATGCATGTGACTCACCCACGTTCCCCCGGGGCAATTTGACGAGCAATCTGACATCCGCCAAAACTCCAGGAAATGAGACCAGCATCAGCTCCCGCAGTGAACCGCCCCTCAAGTATTTGCCGCATCCTTTGCCACACGTTTACTCAGAAGTAAGCCCTACTTGAAGTCCATCAGCCTTACTGCCTAGAATCAGCACCCCCCGTGAGCATGCAAGCCCTGGTCCTTCGTAGCCAGCAGGTGCCTGCCGTTCAATCAGGCGCCTCTTCGTTTAGTTGTGTTTTGTTGCCCCTGAGATCAGGGCAAATGCGCAGAGCACATCTCCAAAGAAAAAGAAAACCAAGGAATGCCAGGATAGCTTGATAACACAACCAGTGGGTGTGAACTGGGAGAAACAACGCGTTTGCTGCAGGGAGCGGGGCCTTCCCGAACAAGGAGGGCTGTCACCAAGTACCCCTGATGCTGAGGTCTGCTCTACCGTTTTTTCCGCCTTCACTTGATTCAAAGTACAGGTTTGCTTTTTTAAAAAATACCTTTTACACCAAGAAAGGAAGAGAACAATGCCTTGCTTTTGTTTCCATCGACCGTTCTCACTGGAGGAGTGTCTGTGGCAGGGATACACTTGATTTGCCTCCTTGGAAATAATAACGCTAAGAATTGAAAGTTAAGGACACAGGTGCTCATCACCTTTTTATTTACACGTCTCTTTGTTGGTGCTATGGCTCTGAGGCATGCCGTGCCCGCACGGGGGACCTCTGCCGCTCATCTGCCTCCAAGGCGCTCCCCCCGCAGTGTCCCAGCCCCTGCTGTCGCTGCACGGCGGGGCCGGTGTCGCCTCGTGCAGGTCTTAACATGAGCTTGTGCATGCGTGTGTGCGTGGTGGGGTTGGGGGGAGTTGTGTTTCTTTTCTTGTACTCGGTTACTGGACATTTGTGGTGCTAATTTATGTGTTTGTTCAGTGTACTGAAATCAAGATCAAAGTGCCCCCGCTGCAGACTGCCCTTAAAGAGCAGGAGAAGCCGGTGGGCGTCTGCTTGCCTTTCGCATTGGCCTGTGGAGCGGGGCTGTGGCCAGCGGGCATCCCGGCCGGGACCCTCCATCCGCCAAGGGTCTTCCCAGGCGGAGAAGGGGCGGGGGGCAAGGCACGCAGCCCCAGGCTGATCCACCAGGGAAAGGCGTCCACTGTGAACCAGGCCTTTCTATGAAGTCTTTTCCCAGGGTGCTCCTGCAGGAAGGTTTGATCTGTGAAAGGCGAGTCACAGAGGGGGTGGGGTGGGGGGGCACGAGGGTTTTCTCTGCACTCCTTCATGGGAAGCCATCAAGCCCCCCCGGCTTGTGTTTCTTGGACTTTTGGCTCTTCTCGCCTGCGTCCTAGAACGGTGTCCCCGGGAGACATCTCTCAAGAGGGCAGGAGGGGCTTCCCGGAAGGACAGGCCCGCCTCTGTGCACCCCCTTGCACTCTCCCGCCACACGGAGATGCAGAGATGTGCTGGCTGCCTTCTTGGCAGAGAACTTCGCCTCTCTGGACCCGGGGCACCTCCCCGCTGTTGGGCAGCCCCGAGGCGTCACCTCCCCTCTTTTGGGGGCTGGCAGCGGGCCTCCTTGGCCTGCCAGGTTGTACCTGCAGTTCACACCTGTGGACAGACCTGCCAGGCACTTTCCACCGCCTGAGCTGAAGCCTTGGTCGCAGCCCTCAGGAAGCTCCTCCGTGCAGAAGGCTTTCCTCAGTGGCAGACAGTTCAAAACTTGTACTGGAACATCTCACGTCAACAGTGGTACAACTTGAGCAGAGTCTGTATCGCAGGGTTCCCCCGTCCTCTCTGGGACTTGGAGAACTTCAAAAGGACAGGCATCTGCCTCTGCCAAAGAGCCGCTCGCTCGTCTGTGTGAACGGGGAAGCAGACGCACACTGATTAGGTCATGTGATTCTGTTCTGATCATTTCTTGTCCAGGGATGTTTCACTTTTCCATTTTTTTGTTTGGTGCTTCTGTCAAAAAAAGGAGAAATCCTACCAAGTGTTGTAAAACTGTACTGAAATTTCTTTCAATCTTGTCCCGTTTTCTCTTTCCTCCCAGACCACTTAGCTACATTATATTGCAATAAAAAATATTTCTTGTATTTGCAGACATCTCTTTTTGTGTAATTTTATCCCCCTTTCCCCTTTAATATATATGATGACTTGAACAAATATTGATGAGAAAAAAATGGATTTTTTAAAAAGTAGACTTCCCCCTCCTTTAAGTAAGGAAAACATGCACACAAACACATACACAATTAGGTGACCAGTTTGTACAGGTTCCCAAATTCAATGCCTATAAGAGGTATTTTTTAAGAAATAAAATATTTTAAACCTGTGTAATAAAGGAATCAATGTAATAGATATTTTTCAATAAATCAAGTTTACTGTTTCCACCTAATGCACTGTGATGTGAATGCTTCTTGAATAGACTGGAGTGGGAGTCCATCTCCCTGCTCCCTTGCTCTGGCTTGCTGAAGCAGGAAGGATGCATCGCAATCAGTGGAGAGGATGAGCTGGGCGTTGCGCTCCAAACGAAGACGAGCAAACCCGCAGGGCTGCCCAGGGACTGCGCGGCGGTGCAGCTCGAGCTGCGGGAAGAACCCGCAGGGGATCCCAGCGAGCCGAGGCTCCCGCCAGTCTGGCCTGCAGAGTCGCATGGATTCCCTGGACGTGCAGGCTGCTTCTACTCTTCTGGGGTGGGAGCAGTGTTGCACCGAGGCACATTTGCACGAGGGTGCCTTGGCACCAACACGCATGTACGGGCATCGGTGCACACTTGCGGGTGTGGATTGGCACCACTGCACCATAGCGCTGATGTGCATAAACCCAAAGGTGCCTCGACAAAAGTTGATGCAGCATCATGCAAAAGAAATGCGTTTCCCTCAATGAGCAGAGAACCATTTTAGGAAAACCTCATGAAACGAGGGCCAAGCTGATTTAACAACATTGTCTGTAGCCCTCAGGCTGGACCTCGGGGGCCGGGGGGAGTGGGCTTCAGCCCCTTGCCCCAAACTGCCACTCAGAGCTGCAGGGGGTGCAGGCAAATGGACAGCTCTGCAGAGGGGGGCCCCCAGGCCTGGCCAAGGCTGATGCTGGCTGCTGAGGGTGTGAGGATCTGAGGCAGCACCAGGGCTCCCTCTTCTGGCCAGAGAGCAGGACAGCAGCCCTGGCGGCTGCAGGAGGGGCCCACAGTCAATCGCAGCCACCTGGGACATTATGAGCGCCAGCTGGGAGCCCTGAGGGAGGGGCTCCCTCAAAACCGGCTCTTCCCTTCAGACGTGGCCTCAGCAGCCAAGGGCCTTGGTGCTGTTGGAGCTCCCTGTGCCTTCTGGAACCCGCTTCTGGAGACCCTGCCCGCTGCCTTGCTCCTGCCTCTGCCTCTGACCATGCCCGGCTTCACCTGCTCCAGCTCCAGGTACCCGCTTCTCCTCGGCTTGTCTCTGCGGTTGGTGACTCCTGACTGGCTTGGCTGCTCTTTGCCCTTTGGACTGGCCTACCTCGCAGTTCTGTTGCCTGCCTTGACCTCTGGTCTCCTTGACTACAATTTGGAATGGGCCTGTATATCGTATTGGTTGCCTGGGTCCTGACAGTGCTGCTCTGATGCTGGCAGAGGTGCCCTGTTTTCTTTTTCAGAAGTATTTTCCGGTTGCGGGTGGGTCAGTGCCCATGCCTGCAAATGCTCCTGTTGCTTTCTGGAGGTGTTTGGCAGAAGCAAATGCCATGCGGTTTCTCTTGCTGTGATGGTCGCTATTTTAGTGAGGTTTAAAGGCAAAACAGTGTGTGTTCAGGGTATTTTCTCCGACTCAGCAAACAGACTCTCTCCCTCTGTCTGTCTGTCTGTCTGTCTGTGTCTCTCTTGCGCGTGCTCTCTTTCTCAAATATTGCTCATGGGGGTGTGAAGGGACCCTTCTGAGGAGCACTAGCGGCACAATCTTACATGTGTTTCGACTGAGAAGGGCCACCAATTCCCAGCATGTCCCACCTGGGAGTGGTGGGCCCTTTTATCTGAACTTTCAGAGGTATCACAATGAAGCATAGAAACTACCCAGCAGGCCTTTGCTTCTTAATGTGGTTTCTGAAAGCCGACTGAACCCCGCTGAAATGCCACCACGGACAGAGCGTTTGGACAGAGCGTTCTGCACGAGAAATTGTCGCGGCTTGTCATGTCATGTGAACCTGCCCTGTGTGTGCTGGGATGGAAGGCCTCAGTTGCTTTGGAAGGGGTTCGATCAGAAACCTGGGCAACTCCTAAACACCTTTATCTTCCCTACCAGGTAGGATGCAGCATCCCCAAATGATGCAGTTTCATAGCCTTCTTTCCTTGGATTGTTCCACCAGAAAATTCAGAGATGTGCAGATTTGGAAAAGTGATAGCATTTCAGTTTGCATAAGGATTGGACAGTGCGTGGTTGAATGAATGTCTTGCCTTTCCATAGATCCAATCCATAAAGGACAACTCTGTAGCACGGCCTTTTCATCAAACCTGCCTGCAAATTGGCTATCTCATCCCACACTCGTGGTGCTTGATGCAATCTATCTAAAAGTATTTTTAGTTACCTTGAGGGTGGAATCAATAAATTCTTATCCCTTCCCTCCACCTACTGCAGGAGAATTCTCCAGGAAGTGCCACTACTGCTTGAATGGCTGCAGGCCACCTGTTCAGGAGGCACTGCTTTCTTCATCCAAGAACTAAAGTGCCCTCATTCTCCCTGGTGTCAAAGGAGGGAACACTTACCTATAAAAATAGTGGGGCATCATCGAGATGGTGGCCAGTGATAAGCGGGGTCCCCCAGGGCTCTGTCCTGGGGCCGATCCTGTTTAATCTTTTCATCAATGACAAGGAAGAAGGGGTGAACAGTCTGCTGATCAAATTCGCAGACGTCACTAAAACTGGAGCAGTGCCACAACTGAGGAGCAGGTACTCCAGATCCAAACGGATCTGGACAGACTATGGAAGTGGGCAGGAGACAATAGGATGGTGTTCAATGTGGATAAGTGCAAGGTCTTGCACTTGGGGCATAGGAATGGGTGTCATAAGTACAGGTTAGGGGACAAGTGGCTGGAGAGCAGCACTTGTGAAAGGGACCTTGGGGTGCTGGCTAAACATGAGTCAGCAGTGTGATGCGGTGGTCAAGAGGGCGAACGCCACCCTTGGTTGCATAGCCAGAAGTGTGGCTTCTAGATCGAGAGAGGTATTACTACCACTCTATATGACTCTGGTGCGCCCGCAACTGGAGTATTGTGCTCAGTTTTGGGCCCCTCGTTACAGGAAGGATATAGCCAGGTTGGAGTCAGTGCAGCGTAGGGCCACAAGGTTGGTGGCCGGTTTGCAGGGGAAGCCGTATGAGGCGAGACTGAGGGAACTGGGTCTCTTCAGCCTGGGGAAGAGGAGACTCCGAGGGGATCTGTTGGTGACATACAGGTACGTGAGGAGGTGTCACACGGAGATGGGCAGAGACCTCTTCTCCCCTGCAGAGGAAGGCAGGAAGTGCTCCAACAGAGCAAAGCTCAGGGTGGCTGCCAGGAAGTACTTCCTAACAGTTAGGGCTCTGAGGGCATGGAAGGGGCTTCCCTGGGAGGTGGTTGAGGCCCCACTGGTGAGGGTGTTGAAGGACAGGCTAGACATGCACATGGTGGGCATGTCGTGAGGGGAGCCGGCTGGAGCCGGGGGTCAGACTAGGTGGCCCAGGAGACCCCTTCTGGCTCACTGTGTTTCTATGTTTCTAGTTAAGTCCTCCCATAAATAATTAGCAAGTGAGGTCTAGGATTGCTCGCGCAGTGCTATTCTGACAGCCACTTGCCCTTCCAGCCCAACTTTTATCCAGCACATGATGCTAATCTCCAATAAAAAGGCAAGATTGTGTTTGGGGAGGAAGAGAACAGTGACACGCAGGGGTATTGTTTCCAACAGCTGATGTATGCAGTACCCTCCGTAATTAATATGTTGAACTGCTTCTAGTCCTAAAATTGAAAAAAGAACCTTCAATTCATTATTTTCCTCCCATGTCTTTCCCTTTGGCTCATGAACTAGAAACGCAAGAGGCATCCTCCTTTGCATTCAAATGGTCTTGAAAGTAGAGCAATGTAAATAATCGCCCTTCTGATCTCCTTCCCCACCCCCCCCACCCTGTTCTTCTCCCCTTTTTGAGGGAGGCGGTAAATTAATCACCGCTTCCCCATTGCAACCCCCAACATGCAACATTGGGCTGATTTTTCAGCACCTGTGATTACCCTGCAAGGTGACCTGCAAAGACAACATGGGAAGGGGGACCCTCCCAGGGACCCCCCCCCCCAGAACAGGCATGTCTTCAAAAGCCACCCACTGAAGAACATTTTTACTTTTGATGGTCTTTCTGCTGATCAGACCAACACATCCTGGGGCCCAATCCTGTCGGTGCTTAAACACAGAAACGGAATGAGTCAGAAGGGGCCTCCCAGGCCATCTAGTCTGGCCCTCCGCTCCTTCCCAGGTGCCACATCTCCGCAGCATCCCACACTGCCGAAGGAACATAAGAACACAGGAAACAGGGCGAGTCAGAAGGGTCCTCCCGGGCCATCTAGTCTGACCTCCGGCACCAGTCGGCTCCACTCACGGCATGCCCACCATGTGCACGTCCAGCCTATCCTTGAACACCAGCACTGATGGGGCCTCAACGACCTCTCATGGAAGCCCATTCCACAACCTCGGGGTCCTGACTGTCAGGAAGTACTTCATGGAATCCAAACGGAGCCTTGGCTCCCTGAGCTTGGCTCCGTTGGAGCACGTCCTGCCTTCCTCTGCAAAGGAGAACAGGTCTCTACCCATCTCCGTGTGACATCCCCTCACATACCTGTATGTCACCAACAGATCCCCTCTGAGTCTCCTCTTTTCCAGGCTGAAGAGACCCAGTTCCCTCAGTCTCGCCTCATACGGCTTCCCCTGCAAACCGGCCACCAACCTTGTGGCCCTACGCTGCACTGACTCCAACCTGGCTATATCCTTCCTGTAATGAGGGGCCCAAAACTGAGCACAATACTCCAGTTGCGGGTGCACTACAGTTGTGTAGAGTGGTAGTAATCCCTCTCTTGATCTAGAAGTCACACTTCTAGCTATGCAACCAAGGGTGGCGTTCGCCCTCTTGGCCACCGCATCACACGGCTGACTCATGTTTAGCCTGCAGTCAACCAGCACCCCGAGGTCCCTTTCACAAGGGCTGCTCTCCAGCTTCTTGTCCCCTAACCTGCACTTATGACACCCATTCCTATGCCCCAAGTGCAAGACCTTGCACTTATCCACACTGAACGCCATCCTATTGTCTCCTGCCCACTTCCATAGTCTGTCCAGATCCTTCTGGATCTGGAGTACCTGCTCCTCAGTAGTGGCCACTGCCCCAGTTTT
>NW_025336442.1:787445-826621 GCF_004798865.1 Varanus komodoensis
AGGGCATGGTTGACTGACCGAAAGCAGAAGGTAACCATGCCCTAATCCACTGGACAGTGCTTTGGTGTATCCCAAAACTCCTCAATTTCTCCACCAGGATATCATGGGGCACTTTGTCAAAGGCCTTGCTGAAATCCAGGTATGCCACATCCACTGCATCCCCTCCATCCAGCTACCTCGAAACCTTGTCATAGAATTCCACAAGGTTTGTCTGGCAGGACCTGTTTTTGCAGAAGCCGTGTTGTGTGGCCGCCAGCCTCCCTTCCCTATCCAGCATCACTAGATCTCTCTCTATTATGAGCCTTTCCATTGTTTTTCCTACATGTTTGAAATGTACACATAAAACTTCACATGGGGTTTGATTTTCCATGTGGGTGTTTTGTTTTGCTTGCAAGTCCCAAAGTGTATGAAATTTGGCTGCAGATTGAATCCTTCTCCATCTTTCCTGTCTTCTGAAGGAGCGGAAAATTCAGGTGGAGCCAGCAACATTTCCTGCAAAGCTTGTTGTGGCTGCAAAGCCCTTTCTCCTCCATCCACCATTCATTTCTCGTCTTTTCTTGGAAACCATTTTAGTTCAGAGGGGGGAAAACCTGGACCAAGGTACTTACATGCTCGCAGTAATTGAACTTACAACCGCTAAAAACAAGTTTAATGGCTGCGCATTGTGCCTTAATGGAGACGTACAGCTCATGTTTATTGCAGACCGGGCACTCCCAGAGCAGCGGCATTTAATTGACTCAGATGGAGGGAGTGCTGCAAAGGAGCGGGAGTAATAATGGGCCCCCTTCCAGCCCCCGCGTGGGGCGGGGCGGGGCGAGGGGAGCTTGCTTCTCTGCCAGGGGAAAGCCAGTTGGAGAAATGGCAGCCGCAACTGTGCGCTCCTGCCTGGACTTGGGAACAGGCTGAGAGTTTGCCTGTGAAGTTCCAAGAAAACGGAAATGTGTTTTGCTCAGAGGTGCCAGCAGAGCATCTCCTTCAGCCCGAGGTCCCCTCCCTCGGCTCGAGTTCAAAACTGAGCGGGCCAGGCTGGTCCGGAGAGAGGCACTCACTGCCATCCGCCAGGAGCATCCTGACCACACAGGGCTTCCCGTGCGGGTCCCACGATGCCTCTCTGGGCAGCCAGGCAATCCCGGAGGAGCCGGGCGTGAGGTGGGCAGCGACTGTCCTCGCATCTATTATATGGCTTCTTAGTGCCAGAAAACTCATTAAATCTGGTTTTAATAACAGCCTGACATTAAAGCAACATACAGGGGCTGTCTTATTAAATCAAAATTAAATCATTCACCTGAGACATTTAATTGTGAGTGATTTTTTCCCAAGGGGTAAAAAAAAAATACAACTTCAGGAACTCTATTAGGTGCACCGTCTGTCTCTTTCTCCATTTCCCCGTCCATCTCTTTGCCTCCCTCACTCTTCTCCAATTAATTGAAATGCTCCAGCTGCGAGGAGTCACTGGGAGCTGCCCTCACCCATGAACTGCACTGCAGTGTGGAACAAAGACTGGAAGCACCGTGCGCAGGCTTGTGCTCAGAGAGAGGCCCTGCCCGCTGGGGCTGCTGGGCGGCCTTGTGCTCGCACCCAGGGCACGCTCGCTCACGCAAAGAGCCCACGTGCTCCATCGATATGCTCCCCCAAACATGGACAACATTCCTCCAGGCTCTCCTGTCCATCGCTATGCGGCCGTGCGCATAATGAAGCAGGGATGGGCTTCCAATCTAAAATGCAGCAGGAGGGGAAAACAGGGAGGGAAGGGAAGCGGAAGACCCCCGCCCCAGATAACCTCGCTGGGGTTGTGCACATGCTCGCGGTGACTCTCTGAACAAACATGCAGCTCTTCTCTCCTCCACGAGCACCCATGTTCGCCGTTGCTCTTCCATTCATGCGACAAGGAAATTGCACTGAATGAGCAGCTGCTGCATCGAAAGCTGGGCAAGCGATTCCCAAATCTGCACCTGGTTCCCAAATGGTGTAACTCTGCCGACACTTGAATCAAGTGTGGATGATTTACAATGTGCACATGTGGAGAATGTGAGCGAGTTGTGCACTTTGAGAAGCCGCGTACTTTTGCACACTTTTGCGAAGCTTGTGGAGGTGGGGTTTGTACCCCCGTTTGGAGCACACATGCTCTGGTTTGCATTTGTGCTTGGACACCGGTCAGAGCCCTGGGGATGATTAGCAAACTGAAGTCCCTCTCAGGAAAACCTTCACTGAGGGTTGGGGGCTTTTGGCCAGTCCGCCCATGGCCTCCATGCCGGCTCCGAGGACCGTGCTCGGCTCGCTTCAAGAGGAAAGTGGGATAATGACTTGCCACGTATTCCAGTCTGACAATTGCCATCTCGGCAGGCTTGATGACTCCAGCTCTTGAATATTTCAGTTCGACCTTTCGAGGGTGGAGGACTCCCCGTGGTTCGCTCGCCAGCAGCCAAGGACACCTCCGGCACCAAGCCGGAGCAGCCTGTGGAGCTCATGGGCTGTTCAGCTGGAAGGACTGGAGCAGCCGTTCCTCAAGGGGCCAGCCTGGCGTCCTAATCAATCTTTAATGAAACGATAATTGCCCTCTCGCCACATAATGGAACGTGAGGCTTCTGCCCTTTTCTTCTCCCTCCCCACCACGCTTGCTGGTTCCCCCTCCCAGCCTTATGTCATTTCAGGGCCTCCATTACATGCTTCCATGGTGGAACAAGTCGATCCGTTAGCTACTTGCTTCGGGGTCCTAGGAAATGGCTCAGAAACGCGTGGCTGGCACCGTGTGACCAGCAGGCTCTTGGCCGGCTCCACAACCCCGTTCGTGCTCCATCACAGGACGTGCATCCTGGCTCTGGCTCTTGCAAAGAAAAGCAGAGCAATTGCTTGGGAAGGTCATGTGCTGGGCCAGCTGGCACACAGAACTCCTTCCCCTGCTGCTCCTGGTTCTGCCTCAGGCTGAGAGGAAAAGCCGGCTGCCTAAACTTCGGAGGGAGCAGAAAGGCAATGCTCCTCTCCTCGCTTCCACTCGCTGTCTGTAATCCTCTGGATGTGGAGGATTGTGGGAAACCTCACTGGGATGTCTTTGCAGCAATTCAGGGCTTAGAAAACAGCACAAAGCTGATGTCAAGGACAGAATGCACTTTAAGAAATACATACTCCAGTGCACATTTTGAGCCTTTTAAAAAATCACAGATTAATGTTAAAACCCATGACTGTAACAATATAATTTGAATTTCCTAAATTACTATGTGGATCAGAACACAATTATACCTCAGTTTTCACACTTCACTGAGATTTGTAAAGCAGTTCTTAGTGGAAAAAATGAAAAGCATGTGTATGTTAAGGGAAATTGCGTATAAGAAGTGCATGTCAATGAAGCTTCCTCAAGGGGTATGTATTAAGGAAAATTGCTGACCAGAGCTGCATATCTATGGAGAAAATGCACAGAGAAATATGCATGGATTTTTTTGCACACAGACTTGTTCATAAGCAGGTGTACAGATTTCTGGACCAATTCTTAAAAGGGGGGAAATCACAAACCGGTGCTGAAATAGGAAGGAATGAACTCATGCATGAAAACATCAGAAAATTACAGACTCATCCATTTCAATGAACACGTGTGAAAGTGAAGTGGACCTGAAATGGGCCATGTTACCCGTTTCCATGCATGGCCAAGAGCTGAAAAGTCCATTTTCGATGCTGATGCATATAATACATCTGACATGTAACAATATTAAACCTTTCAAGGTATGTTCCTTGTAAGGTTGGAGAAGATTTCAGGATCAATCAGCTAACGAGTTAATCGAAGCAATCAGCAAAACCATCCTGGTAATATTTGGTAATTAAGTCTTTGAATCCCGTTGTTCCAGACATTAAAGAAGTTGAAAGGCAAGGCATTGCCACCTGCTGCCACACAGTCCTGTTCTCTGCGAAGGGATTTAGTGCCATTCATCATAATTTAATTTTAAAAGTATCACTTAATTAAATGGATTTATTAAAATCCCCCAGTGGCAAACTTTTCATGATTTGCAGAGGGATCCTGCTTGAATGTCACTGAACAAATTCACGGGCGGCTTTGCCTAATAGCCCTGTTCATTTTCCAGCTCCAGACCCCTTCCACACCGAGCCTCTTTATGCAGAGGCCTGAATTTACAAAGGTGTGTGGCGGAGGTGCGCCACACTGAGAAGCAGATCCCACCTGTACTCAGGAGCCAAAGGCAGGCTGAGCTGACTGGGGGATTTTGCTCGGGTCCCTCTCTGGCATATCTTGGAGGTGAACTTTGCACAAATTTTCTTGCTTCTAAACTGGGTGAAAAACTACATCCCACTTCAAGAGCAAGAGGCAGAGTGAGCCCGAGCCAGGATTGGGGTTGCTGGCTGAATTTTGGGGAAGGGGCACCGAGTTGGGGGGCCCCACCAGATTTTGTTCCCCAGATGGATATTTCACAAGCGGCAGTAGACTCTCCTTTTCCAACCATCTGTGTGTTCCACAAGCCTGGATGGGAGGGAAACCCACCCCCTTAAAGTCCAGAGAACCTTGGATTGAGGACAGGATCTGGATGGCCGTCTGAGCTTGCTTCTCTTTGCTGTTCCTCTAAACTCGCCTTTCTCCAGACCAAGCTTTTGACAAGATTATGGTCTGGCTTGATGAGCCACCCCAAATACTCTGCACTTGCTCTTCTGCAAACCCGGAAATCCATGCACTGCCTGAAAGGAGAGCTCAGAAGTCTGCCAAAGCCCTCGCAAGCGCGTTCCGGCTCCTCTGATGAACTGGCAGTTGAAGCCTTTTAAGTCTTTCACTGGGAAAGCAGCAGCTCCAGCCCTGGGACTGGCTTTGCTTCCCCAGCGGAGACTTTCCTCAGAATACCAATGAAGGCTGAAGGGACTGTTGTGCTGAGCTGGCACAAAAGCTCTCGGTGCCAGGAAACCTTCGGCGGCGGCTGCACGTTATTCCTGCGCATGGACCAGAAATCACAGGGAGGGCATTTGCATGCACAGCCCTTCGCAACCCGAGGCCTGAAGGCCACCTCAGAGGTGCTCCCAGGAGCGACATCTTGGGGACAGGTGGGGCTGTGGGCAGGAGGGGCACGGCCAAGGCCCCCGAACCACACAAATGCTTTTGCATGAAGGGCTTGCTGCCGGTCACGGAGCCTCAGGAGAAGAATTTGGACCTTACAGAGGGGGAAAGAAGGTGAACAGCACCTGGGAAATCAGCCAATGGGCAGTGATTGGAGAAGAGTGGGTGGGGTCAGCCAAAGGCGCATGGCTCTTGGGGGAAGCTCGGGGGCCCTGCTTTGGCCTGTGGGCCTGGGGCGCCACACCCCGGTCCAGTGCAGCATTGCAAAGCGGGCCTTGTCCTTGCACACAGGAGATCCTGGAAAGCTCTCTTAGAAGAAATGGGGGCATCACCTCATTTCAGCTGTCCTCTAGTTCCCCTTCCTAATTTCAACCAGAATTAGCATATGCTAATACATGCCAGTAATTTCCGTAATGGCAATACACTTTAATTGTACGCATGTTTATGCTTCTATCATGCCCTTTTCTCCTTGCAAGAAAGCAGAATGAGGCTTGCGTGCCCTCTTCTTTTGCTTGCTCTTTTCATCCACACAACATGCTTGTGCGATGGGGAGGCCAAGAGCCCAGGGTCAGTTCCAAAGTCACCCGGGGGCTTCCTGAGCCCAGATCTCCCAACTCCCACTCTAACAATCTAACTGCTGCACCATACCAGATCTAGAAGTGCAAGATACAACATCAAAACCGTGTAGCCTGGAATTCATCCTGGATTCTGCACCAACCACGGAAATCCATTCTGAAGTTCCTTCCGGTTTGAATCTGTAACAAATTAGGAGTTTGCTTTTGTTTTTACATGAAAATCCATACAGATTTTGTTAAATGTGTGCATGAAGAGCATAATGCTCAGGATCATTTTACCATTTCATGAGCTTGCCTTCATGTGGGAAATGCATACTCAGCTAGAAATCTGCCTCCACCCACTGCTTCTCATGCCCAAGTTTCTGGGAGGAAATGGAGCATTCGGGGCCTGGGTCTGAAGCAGCACGTTTTTCCTGTACAAAAAGCAGCCCTCCTCCCATCTCAGAGCACTTGGAGGCCCGTGGCAAGCTCAGCCATTAGCCACTCTCCCTTCCCTGTGAAGGACTAAATGAAAACTCAATGCCCCAAGCTGCTCCCTTAATTTGTATTTAATTAAAACCCTTCACGTAGCATCTTTTTATTATAAAAAGGGAGAGAGATTCCATCAACATTAAAAGTTTACCTGAAATAGGAGAGGGGCTCCCTCCACCAAGAGAGTGCTCAGAAACGCTCCCGGCCTCTGCCGCGTGCCATGCAAGCGAGTCAAGGAGTCACGGGCCGGCTGCTGCACGCGCGGCAGGCCAGCCCCGTCCCCAGGCCAACCCAGCAGCTCGGTAGCATGTCCCCAGCCGCCTCGTGAGGGGCCGAAGCGCCTTTCCCAAAGCACCCGGCTCCGCTGGCCATCAGAGGCTGGGCCAGCTGTGACCCATGGGCCCGCGGTTGGGGGCTTCTGCTGTCTTATTTACTCAGCCCTTCATAATATCTGACTTCTAGATCTGGACTCGGTGTGCCTGCAGCTGCAGTCTCGTGTTCAGTTCTGGGCCCCTCATTACAAGAGGGATATAGCCAGGTAAGGGTCAAAAAGCAGAACTGCATGCAATGCACCTCCATCCTGAGCAACGGAGAAAAACCATTTATGCATTTTCATACGAACTTTCTGATCTGGTTTCAGCACTGCTCCTGGATCAGCTCTGCTCCTGGAATCCCCACCGGAGCTGCATATTCTGTTCTTTTACTTTTCCATTTAATCAGCAGGGCATGCGAACGGGCTGACAGGGGCAGCTGCTTGGCTTCTGTCTCCGAGCCGTGTGTGTTCCGTCCTCGATGGATTCCCCCTGATGGATTGTTAGGATTTGCACTGCACCTCCACTTACTATGGTGCTGGGTCAGAGTTTCCACTGCACCTCTGTTTGCTTACGTACATCCTCACATGTGGGCAAAATAGCAGCAGCATCCATATTGCAGAATTCGGGAGGACAATGTGGATTTGTGGATTCTGCGCAAAAGCAGCTTTCCTGGGTTGCATGGAGCCGGTGGGGCTCGCAGATTTTTTTGAATTATAATCATTTGGCATAGTTCTGTGCAAATTAACCACCGAAATAAGCGCGAAGCACAAAATGCCCACAAGAAATGCCAAATCCTCCCACAGAGTAGAGTGAAAATATGCACTTTAGTTGGTTTGCACATTTTCTGGAATGCAAATTTGCACAAATGCGAATTCGCACAGAGAATCAGAGCAAGTCAGAAGGGGTCTCCTGGACCATCTAGTCTGACCCCCGACTGCAGCCAGCTCTTCTTGTGTAATACCCAACATATGATTGTCTGATCTTTCCTTGACCACCCTCATGGATGGGACCTCCAGCACCTGCATACAAATATTTGTGTGCACAGTGATTCAGAATCTGCAAATCAAAGCAAATGTCTACGTGACCGACAAAGAAACATCAGTGGAAAATCTATGAATTGCCGGCACCCCAGTTTTCCCTCCCCAGATGCAGCTGGTACCATGAATGATGCACGCCTGCTGAGGGGCTGAAGCGCAGTGCCAACAGAATGGACCGTGCCTTGTGTCTGCAGAGCTGCCCTGATGGCCACAGATGTGTGGGAATTTCGCTTCAGTTCATGAAACACTCAGAAATGCCCCATCCACAACCCTGTACCTGAGGCTAAACAGAAGCACAGGTGGTTCAAACCATCAGCCAATTCCCCAAATTGCATTTGATTTCCGAAAAAGTGCAGCCTCTGAAAAAATGCACAAACTTTACAATGCGCCACTTTTTAAAAATGTGCACATTTCAGGGGAAAAATCAGCATGCAAATGCACACCAATTTTCTTGCCAAAAGAAAAACAAACAGAGAAGAAACGTGGATGAGGGTCAGAACAAGCTTCAAGACAAGCGCCGGAGAGCCGGCTGTGGCTCTGGCCCTCTCCGCGGGCAGACTCTCCACTGAAGGCTCTGAGGAGAGGAAAGGAGCGCCTGCCGGGGGCCTCCACCCGCTGCACATCAAACAGGCCCAGCCAGGGCTGGTGCGGGGAGCACCGTGAACTGAGCACAGCGCTGCACAGCCTCCCCTCCCCTCCCCACCCCTCCCCTCCCCTCCCCCCCCCCAGCCACCCACTGCCTGCCTTTTCAAATATTTATTCCCCAATGCTGTCATTTTTCACTTGCCCAAAATGGAGCCTGGCTCCGAAAGCTCCACCAGTTGATTTAATACTAATAAATGAGCCAATATCAAAGTTTCAGCATGGGCCAACTTTAATTAAAATGACAAAGGAAGGGGATCTATGGGGATGATTTACAGGAAGGAAAATAACCTTCTATTTGCCTCTAGCTAGTTTAATTAAAAAGAAACAGTCAGGTGCTGGGGATGGAGAAGAGGTCTGGGGGGCTGGGAGGTGACGGCGGGCAGGGGAGGGGAGCTTCCAGACCAAGCCGTGGAAGGAAGAGGGCAAGAGGTCAGCCCCCCAGATGGCTCAGGCCCCCTCCTGCTGCCTCCTTGTCCTCCAGCCACAGGCTCGCCTGTGTGTCACAGGAAGCAGTGTGGGCCCGGAGGGAGGCAGTGCCTGCAGCAGCTCCAGCCGCAGAGGCGACGTGAGTGGCAGCGCCTTGCAGCGGGCTGGCCGGCCCCTGCGCCTTGAAGCCGGGCCCCTGGAGCAGGGTCCGCCCTTGTGCCTTCTGTCCCTGGGACACTGGCTGCAGCAGGCACAACAGGCGCTTTCGCTTGGAAGGCGCAGGAAAGGGCCCCCCTGAACCATCAGACAAAGACCACAGGAGCTGCACAGGGGAAAAGAGCCCCTAACCGGGCCTTGCCTTACCAGACAACAGAACACCTGCTGGGCCATGGAACCCCTTTTTGGAATAAGCTTTTCTGCAGTGGGGCCCACTGTTCTCTCCCCTTGCGTACACATTCTGTGCGCATTTTTTAAAAAGCTGGTGGGGCCCATTGCAAAAGTAGGGGAATTGCGTATTTTGGAGCTTAGCTAAGGACTGGCTTACAGAATGGTTCGAGCATGTCAGATTGGGTAAGCTTGACTTCCTCCCTTCCTTTGCCTTCCACCTGTGCCCTCGGCGGTTCCTTCTGCAGACACGCCTGCTTTTGCCTGAGCAAGCTTTTTTTTGTTTTTGTTTTTGTGGAGCAGGGAAAATGTATTATTTGTAAAAATGAAAGGAGAAATGGTTTCCACTTGTGCAATTGCACTGCTCCATCGTGTGGCCGTTCCCCCGAGAGGTAGCCAGCAAAGCAGGTAAGGAAATGATCCGCATGCAGGGTGTGGTTCAGCAATGAAACTGAAAGTAGATTCAGTGGATCACGGCCTCTTGTGGGAAAGCTCACCAAGGTTTCTGAAGTCATGGGAAAGCCAGAGCAAAAGATCCCTGAATCTTTGGCACTTTTGGCCAGGGGTGGGGTAGACTGGTTTAAGTGGAGAAGGGGGAGACAGGTGGGCTTGCTTCACTCCAATGAACATATTTGCAGAAAGGGGACCTTCCTGGTTGTCCACTGCTGTTGCTCTTTGCTGAGCCTCGCTGAGCCACTCCAAAGGGCGAGGGAATGAGTCGGCAGCCAGAGAAGCCCATTTAGACATTACAAGCAAAAAAGTCCAAGTTCCTACAGTTCTTGCTATCAGGGGAAGAAAATGCCGCTTGATTTACTGGTCGACCAGACGTGTCTAAGACCAGGTCCCTCGACGTATATATATTTTTTAATGCCAGGCAGCTTGTCTACCCAGCCTCGCAAATGGAATTAAATAATTATTCTCCCCTTCCTGCTTCCCTTCAGGACAAGCTTATTAAAGGCAAGAACTGGATTACAAAGTGTCTGCCATCTCCAAGCCGCCTGTCTAGATTGGATTGTGCTCTTTTATCTCCTAATCCCCTGAGTATTTTAATGCTGAAAAGTAATGGCATCCCAAAGCCAAATTTAATTTAGACTTTCCCTGGCTTTTCAAAGTTGAATTTCTATTCCTTTTTCCTGCTACATGGATAAGCCCAGTTCTTTAGCTGCATTTAAAATGTCAAATATGGTTTGGAAGGCAGGGAAAAGGACAGAAAAGGAGACTCTCCCCAACCCTAACATGGGAGCTTTGTGTGTGGAGCTCCACATGGGAGCTTCCTTGTCCGAGCGGCACCAGGGACGCCCCGGCACTCCTAGCCTCACGGTTGAGAGCCCGGCAGCCATCCCTGGCAGCAGTTCCGTCACACCCTTTAAGAGCCATCCGACCGGCCTGGGAAGTGGGTGCCGGAAGCCCCTCCCCAAAATTTGCCCCCCCCCCCCCCGGCCACCAAGGCTTTGGTAGCCTTCCAGCCCTCCTGCAGTTTCCTCCAGCAAGCGGAAGCTCCTTCCCCAGGGCTCTCTGACCAGCAGGAGCGAGCCATTTCGGCGTGGGATGCAGCACCACGGATAGCTCCAGATGCCCCTTTCAAGGGACGCGGCGCCGCCAGCGCGGGCCTCTCCCAGCTCCTCCCTTTCAAGAATGTAACATGACAGGAGGAACAACGCCTTGAGTGACGGCGCTGGGGGATCGCTGCGTCTCCGATGCCCGAGGGGCTCGGTTTAGGCTCGCGAGTGCCGTGGGCAGTGAGGGCGAACCTTTTAGAGACCGAGTGCCCAAACGGCAGCCCAGAACCTGCTTATTTATCGCAAAGGGCCAACACTGCCACAAAACCTGAATACTGTGGTTTTCGTTTAGAAAAAAACAACTCACACATTAGCCCCTTTTCCCCTAAAAGAAAAACACAATAACAGAGAGAAGGAGCCATGTTCACATTCAGCGCCCCCAAGTCGGGGGACGCCGGGCTTGCTTGCGCCTGGGCGCGCACGCTCCCTCCCTCCCTCCCTCCTCGCCCCCAGACCAGCCGCCGGGAACGCCGCAGGAGCTTTGGTGGCGCTTGAAAGTTTATTGGAGGGACGGAAAGCGGG
The DNA here is from genome assembly GCF_004798865.1 of Varanus komodoensis. Taxonomy (NCBI): domain Eukaryota; kingdom Metazoa; phylum Chordata; class Lepidosauria; order Squamata; family Varanidae; genus Varanus; species Varanus komodoensis. The sequence continues at coordinate 798,423 of NW_025336442.1, forward strand.
GAGAGAGATCAAAACTAAAGGGGAGGAGAGGCTATCGCTGATCCCTTCCACGCTTCCATTGGGATCTTCCTCGAGGTGCCCCCACGGCGCTGCCAAGCCTCGGCAAGTGGGGTCGGGTGGGAGGGGGGTCCCCGCCACATGCCCACTCTTCTCGCTTCGCAGCAGTTCCAGCCTCCACTTTTCCTCGCTTTGGCCTCTCTCCCCAGGAGGCGCCATCCTGAGCCCGGGCGCCCCCTCTCTCCTCCTCCTTGCGGCAGCTGCTGCTGCGCTTTTGCCACCTCGGCCCCGCTGCTTGCTCCCTTCGCCCCGCTTCCCCTCCCCACAGCCACTGGTGTGGGTGTCCAGTCCTGGAGCAGTCTACCGAGTCGGCGGAAGGGCAGCTCGGGCGGCCACTCGCGTGCTGCAGGCTGGGAGGAGGAGGGTGCCGCCGCCAGCGCTCTGCTCCCCGCTCCCTTCCTGCGCACTCACCTTCCCGGCACCTGCCTCTGGCCACCCGTTCGATGCGACTCTTGCAGCGAGTCATGGCTAAGGAGTGATGTTGTCGCCTGGTTCTGTTGCTCTTTCTGAACATGCACATGGCCGCTGGGGCGATGCTGGGCGACGTGGTTTGCGTGCCGACAGAGAGGGCTCTGCATGCCCACTGTGGCCTGCGTGCCGTAGGTTTGCCATCACTGGCCTAGGACTTTGCGGCTGCATCTCTGTGCTCAGAGAAGTCACGCGGGTGTCGCTCGCTCGGTCACCGCGCGGTCCAGCCACTGCCAGCCCACCACACTCCCGGGGACCGGAAATCAGGGATTCAACTGGAACGCCAGCCACTGCCAGCCCACCACACTCCCGGGGACCGGAAATCAGGGATTCAACTGGAACGCCAGGCCTGCGCCGCCCATTCACGGAGCCTCTGCCCGAGGCGACCTGCAACCACGGCAGCACCCAGGGCTGGCGGGAGAGTAAAACCACGTCGGCTTTGCCCAGTCCGTGCTCCAGGCTGGAAACAGTGCTAAGTGAAACAAATGGCCATTCACTGCAGCAGCCACATGGGTCCTGTAGGACAATTACTGGAATGACCCTCTCCCTGCTGCCAGCATGCTCCGATCGCCCTGGGAGAAGCATGGGAATCGGCAACGCTTCAGCAGGACGGTCCTGGCAGAGGCAGGTGGCCAGAGAAGGCAACTGAAGCCAGGATGCTGCCCAGGTTGTCTCGCCTCGAGGTGCATTTTTCGGGCGGAACCAACTGGGGGTTCCTGACCTTACAGTTGAGCCGGACCAGTTCCCTGCTTTTGGTAGCTCTTTGGCTCTGTTGGATTCTGCTGCCATTTTGTCAATGGTGTGATTCCAGGGGGGTTGGGACCAGGCCTCCAACCAGCCTGAAAGCCCGGACGAGGGGTGTCAAGAAACGTCAGAGGGCGGCCCACCTAGTCTGCAGGGCCTTTAAGACCAAAATGGCATGCTATTTCTTTTTAAATTATTTATTATAAAACGGGGGGCAGAGAAAATGCAGGTGGTGCCCCCACAGCCCCTCTCTGGCAAGCTTGACAAGGGCAGGAGTGGCATTGCAAAGTGCCCGCCATCTCCAAGCCACCTCTCTGGGGACTCTTTCTTGGAGAACTCCGTAGCAGCTTCAAACGAGTTCAGAGATTTCTGTGAATTTGGCCTGTGACTTCAGCGGTGGACTGGTGCCTTCAGAGTCACACGGATTCCCCAGAGGGGTATGCCAGTTACTCCCTTTTGACACCTGTTGTCTAATTTGTGACCGTTAGTGCTAATTTGCAGGAATTTTGGCACCCTGGTTCATTTGCACACGTGCATACTGGTGCGAACATCCAGTCGCCCTCGCCAAAGGAACCCTTGCTCAAAAATACCGGATGTCACCGAGGAGCAGCAGACAGAGCGAACTCGCCCGGCCCCGTGTGAGCGCAGGTGGTTCGAACTGGCGCGGGAGGACAGCGAAGGGGCCGTGAAGCCACTCGGAAGTGGAGCTGGCAGGGCTGCTCCCGCATCGCTGAGGCAGCCTCTCCAGTGCAACGGGGAGGATCTTTGCAGCGCTGCCTAGAAGGGCTCATGGAAAGGCTGCAAGGAGTTTCAGCTCAGCAATCTAGACTGAACCAAATCTAAAAATATAATGCAACGCGTGGGATGATTACAGGGCATTGAGCGAAAATCAGACTCGCTTTTCAGTGCAACATCCCCCCACCCAGACGAAAGCGAGCTCTGGAAGCGACCTGGCAGCTCTCGCTCTGAGGGGTGAGCTGCCTCTCCCCCAGCCACGCCTCCCTCCTCGCTGCACAGGCCACTGAGAGGGAAGTGCGGATCGATCGATGTTATCAAGCAGGCTTCCCTCAGCTCACTGTTGTTCCAATACAGAACCGCCTTGCATATTGTTCCACAGACAGCCTTCCCTGGTGGCGGCTACAGTCAAAATCCATAAAGGCTCAAATCAGGATGATAAACTGGATGAAAAATGGCCCACACAGCAGAGTTGTTTCTTGGAAGCAAAAGAATGGATGGAATGATCACAGCGCAGAATGAGAAGAAAACCGGCCCAGGCCCCCTTCTGTGAACTGGGCGCCAAGCCTCTTGCAGCCCAAGGCCTGAAGTCCTTTTTGGAGATGTTCTCGAGGGCCATGTTGTATGGCTGGCTGGAGGCCAGAGCAAAAGCAGAGGGCCCAAATGCCCTCCAAGTTTATCTTAAATGCTTGAAAAAAAATATTTCAAATTGCTAGAATGGCGGGGAAGGGAAGCCCCCTGCAGAAGCTGAGAAACCTCCAAGTTCTTGGTGGCAGAAGGAAACAGGGAGGTATTTGCCTGTGCCTGTAAGGAATCTGTTTCTTGTGAAGTGACAGTTCCCCAAATGAAACCCCATGGCTCGTGCCCAGCCACTGAACCCCAGAATACTTCAATCTGCTTTCCTTAGTCAGTTTTCTTTGCAAAAGCCCTCGCCACTCTTAAGCATCAGTATAGCTCTTCTGTCTGGGGTGTGACAACACCCCATGCCAAAAACAATAGTTCTGGGGCTATGTCACACCCTAAACATGGTATTATTTTTATTATTATTATTATTATTATTATTATTATTATTTATTATAACATTTCTATGCCGCCCCTTGCCGAAACCTCGGGGCGGCTTACAACACAATAAAATAGAACATAATAAATTACCATTAAATACAAAAATACAAAAAATACACTGAGTTACAAATATAAAATTAAAATTATCAGTATAAAATTTCTAGAAGGTATCCATTTCTAGAAGGAAAACAGGAATGGGCTGTCCCTTGGGGGCTTTGCCCGGATGACCAGAGACCACCACTGCTGTGAGGGGCTGGGCGGTGGGCCACCCGCTGCAGCAGTTCTGCCACGGGACGTGTGCTTGCGCCGGCCTGAGCAACCACGCGGGCAAGCCAAGGAACTCCGGAGGGCGCTGGCAGTCGGGCAGGACATGCCGCCAGGCACCACGGATGTGCGGGAGGTGCTCTCCTTGTGTTCGGTTCACCACCTGCAGAAGGCTGCAGGCTGAGCCACAAACCACGCATCCCGTGATCGTGCAGGGCAGCTCCATCTGGTCCTCTTTGCGAGCACAAGCAAGGACTCCTCTGTGTCTGCACTGGCTGCAAGCCTTCGCCAGGAACATGGTGGAACTCGAGCTAGGGTTTTATTCTGGCTGCAGATGAGTTTGTTAACTATGGGGGTGGGGGGCAAGTCTCTGAATGCAATCCCCTCCATCCCTGCACCAGAAATAAGGAATACAAGCCCCACTTTCTTTGCTTCTTTGCAAGACAATTCATCACCAAAGCCACTTATCCACAATTAACACAAACAAGGACTTAGCATTACACAGGAACACTGCCAATAAAATTGCATCCCATAAACGTTTCCCAAAAGATAAGAAATGGTAAGAAAAATCACAGCCAGTTACAAGTAACAGCCCAAGGAATCCAGCAGGAAATATGAAGCAAATTAAAGTGAGCAAACCAGGCGTGTGAAAGGTGGTCTGTGCCAACCATGAGAAACACCATGCAGAAGGACTTTGCAGGTCCTAAAAGGGCCAGTCACGAAAGCAGCAAGTGGTGCGTTTGTCAAGCTGCTGCATTTTCTGGCAGAAGCAGCCTTCTCCAAACCAGCTGCAGTAGCTGGAGGGCCAGACTAGCTGGTGCGAATCCCTCCATCAACCCGCAGTGAAGACCCATCCATGGAAAGACGTCAACAGAGGGACTGCCTGCTTCAGGCGCATCCTGGTGGTGAGCGGGATTCATCCCAGTGCACTGAGGAACACCAGGTTTGGCTCCCTGGAATGAGCCGAAAGCTGCAAAGCACCTGTCCTCTTGGGAACACACAGCCTCTCCATCCCATCCACTCTGCAGAACTGGTGCGATCCCAGTGTAAAATCTTTTCAAAATTCCTTGAATATTTTGCCCCAGGAAAGAGCTGTGTTTGCCTTGAAATACACGGTTTCTGTGATTCAGCAGCGATGCCGTGTCCAGGTTTTCTAGTTGGAGGACATCCTTCAAAGAGCGTGTGCCTGTTGCTAAAACACTCTGCTTAGAAGGTTATGCCTTGATTCAGTTTGGAGGGGAAAGGCACCGGGAGAGCTGCCCCCAAGACCCAAGCACTGTGACTTTCAAGCAACAGCCTCCCTGTCTCTGTCCGTGCTTTTGTTCTTTCTCTGAACTTTGACTCGTTAGAATATATTAGTGGAAAGGCAGAGTGAGGAAGCGGCATGGGATGAACATGGATTTTGCTTTAGTACACCAGTCTAACAAGGACAAGATTGCTTAACGTCCCACCCAATCAATTCCCAAAGGTTAACCTCTGGCATCTATTTAATGAGCCCAGCTTACATAGGTTGCACCCTGCTCCAAAGGTCATGGATTTGAGGACCTATAAATATTCAGTTCCATGACACTGAGCGCTCTCATACTCTTTTGAAAGGTACCTGCTGAAATAAATATTTATATGGGCCCTCCAGTGATACTGCCCATAATGCAGGATCCAATTCTGCTTCCTATTTTTGTCATGATTCCAGCATACCTTTCATGGAGCATCAGCCCTTGCTAAGGAGTGTCTCGAGGTGGCCCAGTTGATCATGTTTTTAAATACCAGGGCTAAGTTTCTCTCTGTTTCTCTCTTCCATCCTGATCCTAAATGTGGTTCGTGCTGGACTTTGAGATTTCTTTTGTTGCTTGTTTGCATGCAAACCCACCTGCATTTTTATATGCTTTTCTCCCAATGCGGGGATTTTATGCGCTTTCACTTTGTCCTGTCCTGTATGTTTTGTTTTGCAAGCAGTTTTCCTTCCATCAGGATGCACGGATTTTATTAAACCTGTTCCATCTAGGACTGGAGCCTTCGGTTCTGCAGTCCTTCATGGACAGAGCTGAATTTTTTCAACCACAGTTTCATTCTCTTCATGCTCATTTGCATTGGAACTAATGGGTACTTGTGCACCTGCACATTTATGCCCATTAGGTCTCCTCCTACACTAAGTGGAAGTAAAATTAGACCAGAGGAACAGGTTGGTGGATGAGGGGAGAAGCTGGCACAACTGCCAAATTTCCCACCTTCAAATATACCATCCTGGGGTGGCAGCAACACAAAATGACTGTCATTGTCACCATGGTTTTTTAAATATGAACAACAGATTGAAGCTGCTTGAGAGCAGGATATGGACTGACACAGAGGCTGGTTGGCAGCACCGCCAGGATTCTCCCATTCCCACGGGTGCTTCGTGAGCACAAAGGCAAGCCATTTGGTCTCCATGCCCTGCCCAGCAGTTCTGGGCTCTACATTGTAGAAGAGATGTAGCTAGGTAAGAATTGGTCCAGTGCAGGGTCACAAGGACGGGAGACGGGGTGGGAGGGATGACACTTGAGGAGAGCTTGAGAGAACCGGGTCTCCTCAGCCTGCAGGAGACTCTGAGGGCATCTTTTAGCAACTTAGAGGTATGTGAGGGGATGCCATGTGGAGGGACCTGCTCTCCCTGCCATGGAGGGCAGGAAGCATTCCAGTGGGGCAAAGCTCAAGGCATCGGGCTTCAGGTTGGATGTTGGGAAGTACTTCCTGAGAGTTAGGTCCCCTAGGAGATGGGATGGGCTTCCACGGGAGGTGGTGGAGGCCCCATCTGTGAGGGCATTCAAGGAAAGACTAGATAACCACATGCCAGGGATTGCATGAGCGGAGCCAGCTGGAGCCGGGGGTCAGACTAGATGGCCTGGCGGGGAACCCCTCTGACTTGCTCTGTTTCTCTGTTGCCTGGACAGAAGTGACTTGTACCTTCAGTCCTGTACCCACCCATGACAAAATGCGTTCGCTGATGACTTAGTAATTGCCCGTTTGTCTCCTCACAGTGAGCAGAGATCTGGGCCAGGGAAGGGGAAGGGAAGAGTGTAGTGTCACACGCCCAGAATTTCTGCAAATCTGCTTGCAATCCCACTACCGGGACCGGAACCTCGGGTATGAGAAGCCATTAAGAGCATGCATAATTCTGACATATGCGTGCCTGCGCACACACGCACGCACGCACATTCCTGCAAAGCACAGAGACATTTGTTTGGAAAGGGAAAAGCAAATATATGCAACCCACAGGCAACGTTAGCATGTGCCCCACCTCCTGTTGCACTAGGGTTTTACTGCTGGCTGCCAATTTGCTCATGCAGAATCCTCTTCCCTTTCCTCCCCACCCCCACCAAAAGCAGGAAGCAAATTTTGGTGCGGTTACTGTGGCAACTGTTTTATTGCATTAGGTGGATGTTCTGCTTGAGGGATGTTGTGCCCTTTCTTAAAGGGACCAGCATGTGTTTTAACGCCTCTCTCCAGATGCTTAAGTGCGTTTTGCACCCCCTGTGCCTTTTGGGGAGCAGACCAAGGCATGCGAGTTTGACACAAGAATGCCAGAGCTTTCAGGGGCCTCACCCCCTCCTGTCCGTGCTTGTGGGATGGCGGACTCGACGGCCTTTGGTCTGGTGCAGCATAGCCTTCCGTGCGCTCTTACGTTCAGGCAGGTGAACGAGCCATTCCCACCTCAGAAGGAAGAATGGGCATCTCCTGCCGGATGAAGCGACTTCGCATGGGCCCTCGCTTGAGCAAGCACAAGGCTCAGCAGGAATTGCTGGCTTGCCTTTGGCCCGGGTCATTGGGCTCAGCTGCTCTGGCCATGCCTGGCCAGAATGTTCTGCCTGCACCGGCCCAGGCACAGGCGCTTTCCCATCTAGACGACGAGCACACACTCCACCTGGGGCCACCCTCGTGGACCGCGCAGGAGCTGCACCTAGTGAGACGCTGAGGCGGCCCCCCACAAGCATCGTCCCACCGGCTTGGGACCCCAGGTTTGGTGGGGCCGCACTGCTTGCCAGGAAGCCCCTGGTCCAAGTTCAACCTGTGACCCTAGAAAACCGACACAGCTCAAGCCAGCCGTGGGAGCATGACTTCTAGCAAGATGTTTTTACTTGCACTTTTTTCATGCACAGTGCATGTTCTTACCACCCCACGCACTCCGAGTGGTCACATTCCTCCAGTACAGAAAGGTCTGATCGGTTCGCTGGTTGCTTTGAGGCTCAGATCGAGGGTTTGAGTTTCACCTGTAAAGCTCATCACATGCCGCTCAGTTATTCGGCTCTGCAGGTGAGGCCCTTTGGAAGGTACCCTCCTCAGCAGGATGCAGAAAGGAGCATCGTGTCTTCTGTCACTCCCAATCTGACATGTCTTCCTTTTGGCTCGTGACTAGCCCCACTGCGTCCGCATTTTGGTCATGGGTCAAGATACATCTTTTAATGTGGCCACTGTGATGATATTTTGCTGACCAGGTGTGTTTCACAGGCAGCATCCTGCCAAAGTATGTAGCAGCACCCTACATTCCTACTTAACCTTGAGGACTAGAGCCTTTCTTTCTGGGCAAAGGGGGCACAGGTTATGGATTCTGCCCTGTTTGACATGCAGAAGGTCCCCAGTTCATTCCCTGGCCTCTCCAGGTAGGCCTGGAAAAACTCCCTGGAACCCCTGAGCGCCACAGCTGCCAGTCAGTGTTGACAATACTGGGCTAGACAGGCCAAAGGCTTCATCTGCTAATGTTTTCCTGTACTTTCAACTGCTGGAACTTTCCGTTTTCTGATACTTCTGTCAGCCACCTTCATACAGAAAGGTGGCACAGATATACAAAACACAAACAAATGCAAAAAATGCAAGACATGACTGAGGATTCAGCCAGGGAACTTGCACGTGCAAAGCAGAGGCGGTATCTGTGAGCCACCGCCCCTTTGCCTTGGCCTAAAAGCAAGCAAGAGTCTGGCCCCCAAAGTTGTGAAGCAAGCGGAATTTCACTGGGGACACAGGGCACCGCCTTGTGACCAGTGGTCCATCTTGCCCAGGACTGACCACACGGACTGGAAGCCGTGGCTCCCCAGAGATTCGGGTCTGTTTTCCCAGCACACCATGGAGATGCAGCCAGGAACTGAACTTGAGACCTTCTGTAGGAAAACAGGGCCACACCTGTCCCAGTAAAGCTCGCCTCCACCTGCCTGACGGGGGTGTCCCAGGTGAGCCCCCCCTCCCCACCTCCCACCCTTCCATCTCGGTGCTTCAGAAAGGCCTTTCACCGAACATGGGAGCTGGAAAAATGGGCACCCTTCGAGGCTGGCTGGCTGTGCCGGCAAAGGCAGGGAGGAAGTCTGGAGCTTGGGGCTTGTTGGGAAATGCTGCCGGGAAGAGTTTCCGGGTAAGCCGCTTGCCCGGCTCGCGGGACGCCGGCGTGACTCTCCGGGGGAGTCGCACGCCGGGGCGCATCCAGCCGCTCGCTCGCGGCCCGTCTCCTCCGCCCGGTCAAGGTGCGGCACGGCCCGGCCCGTCCGTCCTGGGGCGTGACGCAAGGCGTCGCCCGGTGTCCCCCCCCACCCCAATCCCGAGGCCGTGCCCCAAACCGAGCGCGAAGGCGCCCTGGGCATCCCCGCGCCTCGCAGCGCGGGACCGGGCGAGAGGCGGCGGCGGCGGCGGCGCCCGGGCGCCTGGCGATCCCGGCGCGGCGGGCGGGGCCGGGGCGGGGGGGGGAGCCCCCGGGAGGCGGGGGGCCTCCCCCGCGCCCCGGGCGGCCTCCCGCTCCCTCCGTGCAGCCCCGCTCACCCCGCCTCGCCTGATGTCACATCCTGCTCCCGCAGCCTCTTCCCTGCCCGCGCCAGCGCCTCCGAGCCGCCGTCCTCTCCCTCCGTCTCCCCTTCCTCTCTCGCCCCCCCGCTCTCCGCTGGCGCCCCCTCCTCAGCTCCCCTGCCCCTCCCTCCCCGCCTCCCTCCCTCCGCCCCCACCTCCCCCCTCCGCGGCAAACTTTTGGCAGCGGCGGGGCGATCCGGTCCCCCGCCTGGCCGAGCACCGCTTGCCCGCGCCGCCCGGCCGGGGAGCCATCGCCGAGGGGGCGGCGTGCGGGAGAGAAAGTGCGAGGCGGGGAGGGGAGCGCGAGCGAAAGTGGGGCGCGGCGAGGGAAGGAGGATGCCAAGGACGGCGGCTCCTGCGCGCTGGCCCTTCCTGGGGTGCTGAACGTCCCCGAGCCGCCTCCTTGCATCCCCGCTCGAAGGAAGCCCGGCGGCACGGAACGAGGCAGCCGGGAACGCCGCCCGACCCTCCGGAGCCTCGCAGGGGCTGGAGCCGCGTGCCCTCCGAGCCATGCGACCCGCCAGCAAGCTGCTGAACGTGCTTTTCCTGCTCCTGATGGGCGCCAGACTCACCCAAGTAGGTGGCTTTCCCTTGCGACCCCCCCCCGAGCCCCCCCACCACCACCACAGGGACAGGGGCTTCTTGCCCGGCCGTGTTTCTCCTGCTTTGAGCTCACCCCCGCTGAAGATCATTTAAGTTTCTCGCTGGCGCTGTGAATGGCGACCCCTTCCGCGAGGCGAGGCGAGGCGGGGGGGGGGGGGTTAAGGCTGGTGTCTCTCCCTATTCAGGTAGCTTTTGTGGGGAGGGGGATATGCTGTAAATGGCCGCCTCTCCCCTCCTCCTCCATCGCCGCCGCCGAGATCCTGGGCTCGCGAGCCTGCCTGCGTCCTCCCCGCAACTCCGATTCAAAGTTGAGGTCCCGTCCGGGGCGCGGGGAGGGAAGGGAGGCCGGGCGCCTGCCCTTCGGTGCTCCTTGCCAGCGAGAGGACGCCGCGAAAGGCGCCCTCCTCGCCGCCGCGTTTCTGGAGCGAGAGAGCTGGGGGCAGGACGGACGCTCCCCGCGGGGCCGCAGGCGGCCGTGCGGGGAGGCTGAGCGGCCGGTCCGGGGCGCTCCCTTGACAAGTCTCCGCGCCCCCTGCCGAGGTGCGTCGGCGTCGGTGGCTTGTGGTGGACGGGAGCCCCGCCGCTTCCCTGCCCCCCCTGCCAACTGCCCCCCCTGCTCGGGAGCCGCAGCCCTCTCCGCGCACCTTCCCTTCGAAGCGCTGCAGCCCTCACCGAGCCGTGGCCTCCAGGTGCGCTGGCGGCAAGCCCGGCCACGGCGAAGCTGCCTCGCCCGGGGCGGCCTGGGGGCGAAGGGGCAGAGCGGCTGGCAGGAGGCGAGCGGGTTTTGCCGGGATTTAGACCCCCGAATGCCTGGCCACGTTTCCTCCTCCACCATGCTGGGAGCGTGGGACCTCTTGACGCTTCAATTAGCTGACCCTTCCCTCCCCCGTCAGCTTGCCCAGCTGTGCATGCGGGGTGGAAGGATTCTCCCCCCCCTTTTGGAGACAGCCGTGGCCCACCTTGCTCCGGAAGCAGCCGCAGCCAGGTATGTTGCAGGAGAGGTGTGGAAGGGACAAAGCACAGGGCTTCGATCTGAGATTCCTAACCTAGAAACGCCACGATGAGGCAACTAAGCCCAGGCAAAGGCCCCCTTTCTCCCAAAAGCAACGAGGGCGCTTCCCCGGGGCAGCGCTTTTCACCTCGCGGCCCTGCAACCAAATCCCCTTCCTTCTCCTTTCTTGTTCCTTTCTCCCGTGGGCTTGAAATGCGATGGAGAGATTCGCTGGCATGGAAACTGCTTAGGCCCTCGAATAAGACAAAGGACAGCAGGGGAAGAACTGCGAGCAGAGAGAGGGGTGCTTTTTAGCCACACTGAGAGCTGGAGCGGGGAGAGCCTTGGGTTTGTTTCAGGGGAATTTGAAAGGAGGAGTCAGTCCTGGTGGCTAAGCGCTGACCGCGGGGTTCATTGTGTGTGACTGTGTAGCGAAAGAGAAGGAGATGGCGAGAAAGGGGGTTCTCTGCGCATGCTCTGAGACTGGACAAATCAGGGGTGGGGGTGGGGGATGTACAAGCCTTGTCCTGAAACCGGCAAGGAGTGTGTTTCCCTGGCCATGCTTTCAGTGTCACAAGAAGAAATGCCCGTGAGTCTGATGCTGAGCACCTGCTGGGGGTGCCGTGGCTCTTTCTGCCTGCTTTTTCCCTGGGTGCTGAATCGCACAGAGGTGCCTCGAGGGGCCCACCGCCCCCCACGCCTTCCTGCCGCATGAATGGGGGCACCTGCCATCCCCACACCTGTGTGCATGCGTACGCACACGCACGTTCCCCTCGAGGGCACTGCAGGGATGGCATTGTTCACCCCAGGCGAGGATGCCCCTGCCCTTGATGGCTCCGGCTGTGTGCAGGCCTGGGAAGGGGAGAGGGAGCAGAAAAGAGCATGGGGGTGGGGGGGACTTGGGGGTGGGGGGCTCCCCCCTCAGCTTGACCCATGCACTGCTCCCTGTGCCCCGAATGCGGAGGAAACAAGGCGGCTTGACTGCTGGGCTGGAAGGGCGACATCTCAGGCGCACATTCTGAGCATGGGCACATGCCCAGCACCATCACTGCTCTTATTATGGGCCCAAATTGTTACAGCCTGAGAAATGCATGCCCACGGCAGCCAGGCAGTATCACAGCAGCTCAGGTAACGGATCGCCATGGCGATAGGAACCATGGCTGGGCCGGATCCAGGGAGCCCTCTTTCGTGAGAGAAAGGTCCTTGCCTTCTGCCCGGTGTGGGGGGATGCCCCCTTTCCCATGCACACCACAGCTGCCCCCATCCAGCAGGGTCCCCCAGCTCTCTCTGTGGCGTTTTCAGGGGTCTGGGGGGCTGCCCTGGGGAGGAGGCAGCGGGGCTGAGAAGCAGTCACTTGGCAGTTCATTTTGCAAGCGTGAGTTCTCCCAGGTTCTTTGTTCACCACTGTATAAGCAATGGAAATGAGTGTTTCTGAACATGTGTGGATTTGGTTCCCCTTCTGGCCCTATCCCCACCACCCGTAAACAAAGCTGGGTCAGTAGATGGGTCGAGCTGGCAATAACTCTGGACAGTCCTGTTTCCTTGAAATGAGGCATGGGGTCTGCACCCCATCCTGACCCCTTAAAATTCCACAGGCATTTGCGCTGAGCAGGCAGCTCCGGGCTTGTGCCTGCGCTTCACTCTAAGGCCCCATTCCCAAAATGTCTGAGAACAGAAATAAGTTGGGATTCCAGCCACACCTCTGAACAAGTGGAGAGTAGGGTCCCTTTCCTAAGTACTCCTGCCAAGTAGGAATCAATGCCCATGTTCCAGCTCTGGAGAAGGCCTCACATCTTTTCTGAGCATTGCCGACGCTGGTTGGGGCTGAGAAGAGTGGGGTGTAGCTTGCTTACCTCTGGTCTGAGATGTCTGAGACTGAGGGGGACAGATTTCTCATGGAAAGACTGAGCTCGTGTGCAGCTCTCGTGTGCAAATGAGGCAGAGCTCAAGGAAAAGCTGCCCGCAGGGCCCCAGAGGCCTCGCTCTTCTGCTCACTGCCCCTTTTGCTCTCTGCCAGTGGTGCGTGCAGCTTTCAGAACTGCTCCACAAACTTCAAGCTGCTTCAACCACATGCTCTTGCTAGCCCAACAAAGAGGAGGTTACCTACAGCACTCAATTAATTAAGGCGGACACATGCCAGCCCTCCTTATGCTGCAGCGAAGACTGGGGAGGGGGCTGAAGCTCTGTGCTGCCTGCGGAAGGCCCCTGTTTGGTCACCGGCGTCGGCAGGCAGAACCAGGGAAATTCCCATCTGGAGCCCTGGTTAGATGCAGCTGCCACCCAGTGTTGGCAGTACTGGCCTGGCTGGCCTGAGGCTCTAATGTAAGGCAGACTCCTATGTTCCCCTTCAAGTCACCCATTTATTCCAAATCATGAGGACTATAAACTTATTTTAATTTTACAGAAAGTGCCATAGCTCAGTGATAGAACACATGCTGTCCACGCAGCGGCAGCAGCAGCAGAGAGGGCACGGAAGGAGCCTCAGGAGGGTGCCAGCATGGAGAACGCTGGGACTGACCCAGAATGCGGCAGCCTCCCGTGTTGAACAACGCGGCTCAGCTGCAGGCGAATCCGGCCTGCTCTTGCCACACCACGTTCCACCCACAGCAGTGGCAAACTCTGCCTCGGGGGACACCATGAGCCCGCTAGGCCAGGGGTCCTCAAACTTTTTCAACAGGGGGTCAGCGGAAAGGTGCGTGAGTTCCAAGCGATCTGCACGCGAGCAAGCCGCTGCCTCGCTGCGCACGCGCCCACGTGCACATGGCGAGTCAAAAACCTCTCTGGCGGGCCAGAGAAACGGGCTCGGCAGGCTGGTACGGGAGCTCTGTGGCAGCGTGATTGCCATGTGTGCTGCTTCGCTCCCTTGCCTGAGGGCGGATCCTTTCCAGCGGTGAGCTCTGATGCTCTGAAAGGTAGAGAAGGTTGCTGTTGCGGTGATGCTCTGACCTCTGGCAGGGTTCACATTCTGTTTGGTTTCTCAAGAAGGCAAGAAGGAAAGAAAGCAGCAGCACAGAGAGCTCCGGTTGAGGCTGAAGGCAGACAAGGCTGCCTGTGAGTATCTCCAACGAGGAGCAGATTAAAGCTGAGCCTCAAGTAGGATTACCTCCCTTCAGTAATCCATGGATCACACAGATCCAGCAACTTGCGGAATGCTTGCTTCTTTCATTTTCTCTGGTTTTTCTTGCTGTGGGAATTCAGATGCATGTGTCCTTGTGCTCATGTGAACTTGTGGACTGTGCGTGGACAACAGACTCCCACATTCTATCCCATAATGAGCAGATGAGCAAACAAAGAGTAGCTGACAGTCTGCAAAACACAAAAGGAATGAAGTTAACAAGGTCATAATATCCCTCGCCTGGACGTGCAAGGCCCTCATGGACAGGGTGTCCGAAGGGTGGGCATGCTCCTCTGGATGCAGGGGTCTGCAGGGCGATTCTGTGGAGCTGGTCTTGGTGCAATGGAAGCCATGTGCAGACCTTCTGTGGCTCGTCGCAGCTGGCCTATGCTGGATTCGCTGTGTCTGCATCCCCTCCTGACCCGCTGCTGGTGGGCTTGTTGGAAGTCGCGTCCCGTACTGTTAGCACAGGCTGTGGCAGTTGCTGGTGGAAACAGGCCTGAGGTGGAGGAAGGTCCCCAGCTGCTTAAAACATCTGCAGTGTCTCTTCGTTGCCTGTGCCTCCACCGGCGAGGCAGCCAAAGCTTCCCTGCCTGTGGTGGAGGAAAGTAAAGAGGACCTGCCAGCCACCGTCTTTGGTGGCTCCACAGGTCTGGAAACTCTCTTGGCACCACTGCACTTGGCCTTGCGAGCTACCGTGGACTCTCAGCGTGCAGCCACTGGCACTCGCTCAGGGATGGGGGGGCCAAGGAAGGGCAGCAGCGGATCCGGCGGAAACCCGGGCAGCAGCGTGCAGCTTCTGCACTGGCCGGGCCAAGCCTCCGCATCAGATCTTGTCCCCCTTTGGGTCAGCCGGCAAGCCGCCCGTGTGCCAGTCTCCGTTCTGCCCAGCCGTGGGGCTCCTGGCGCTGTTCCGATGCTGGTGGACCTGCCTGGGTGGTGCGCAGCCCAGGGGCTGGAGGTGACGGCCTGGCCCCTCCCGCTGGGAGCCTCTCCGCACGCCACCAGGCTCAGCAGCCGCCCTTGCCCTTGCCCTTGCCCCTGCCCTCCAGCTCAGGGTCAGTGCGGGGCGTGGTCTTGCAGCCCGCCGAGGGGCCCCGTGCCACGAGGGAGCCAGAAGCAGACCGCTCAGAGGGCTCCCGGGGGCTAGCCTGTTTGGGCCCACCCCTTGCTCTTCCCAATGTGGGGAGAGGAGCAGGAGGTGCCCCAGCCTGCCCGTCTGGCCAGCGAGCGGGCACAGGGGGAGAGGACAGTCGGGGCCCACTGGAGGGCGCCTTGCCTTGTCTCGCCCTCCAGCACGGGGGCCGGCATGGCCCCCTGGCTCCCACGGGCTTGCCTGGCGGGCAGAGGGCCCAAGGAGTGCCACCTCCCCCTGTGCCAGAGTGAAAAGCAGAGGGGAAGTGGCTCGCAGTGTGGGCAAGGGGAGCTGGACCTGGGCCCTGCTGGGGGCGAGCCAGCAGCCACAGGCTGCACCCGTCCCGAGGCTGGGCTGCACCCCCGCTGCCTCTCGGGAGAGGGCGCTGCCCTGCCCTGCCCTGCCCTGCCAGCCTGCCTGCTCCTTGGTTCGCCCCAAGTGCGGCCTGATTTCTGCCACAGACGCTTCCCGGGTCACAGCACCGAGGCCTCTTTCCGACATGGCTTCTGCGCCGGGGCTGTGCAGGGCCCCCGATTTCCCGCTCCTCTGCCGGGCTGGCACGCCCTGGGCTCGGCCGCGGCCAGAGGCGTGCTGCTGGGCTCCGCGCGGACGTGGGGCCGGGTCCCACCAGCTGCCTGCAGCGACTGTCGCCTCTGCGCCTTTCAGTTGCAATCGGCAAGCCTAAGATTACTGGGATTCAGTTACACTTCATGGGGGGCAATCAATATCCCATCCAAATCATGCCCAATAAAAAACATTCTTTAACTGAGTTGCACCCTACCCCGGATCCTCCGAAACCAGGAGTTCCTCTTCAGTTACAAGTAATTTGTAGTGGCATGAGCAGCTGTGAAAACGGCACCAAAGCACCGGGCCGGAAAGTTTTCTCAGGAGCACTTGAAGATGCCGTGATTAAGCTTAGGGGGAAAAGCGTTTTCCGAACTCGATAGCCATGTGTGGAGAGGGGGGGAATTGAGGAGGGTTTGCAACCTGTGAGGAGGGCGCCCCGGCCCTTGTCCGCCCAGCTGGAATCGCCTCAGAAAGGCCGTCCTGCGTAGCCATTAAGTCGGAGATCAACCCAACGTTGGCAGGGAGAGAGATCCAGGCTAGGCAGGGGACGGGGGGCAGTGAATGGCAATGGTCTGGGCTTCGCCAGACCCCTCGCAAACACCCCCTGACTCCCGGGCTGGCTTCCTTCCAGTGCCAAGTTCGCCATTCCGTTTCTGGCCTCAGAGCATCTCTTGCTTGCAGCAGCTCCTTCCTTCCGAGAGCAAACCCAGCAGGGCGGCCCTGACCCTTCAAGGGACAGGACGCCTTTGTCAGCCAGGAGACGTTTCGCCTGGTTTTTGACGGCTGCCGGAGCTTGGTCTCACGGAACGATGTCTGTTCCACAGCAGGAGCAGTGGAGCAGCCTGTGCTGTGGAGCGAGGAGGACAGGCCGCTGCTCCTGATCTGAAATACTCAGTCGCAGCCCCTTTCATGAGGAAGCGTGAGAAGGGGAGAGCTCTGGAGCTGGGCCAGGATCATCTCACCACGTCCCGGCCATTCCTGCTCAGGCCTCCTGTGCACTGGAGTCCAGGTCTGGGATGTCTCAGCCCCAGCTTTGGAGCTCAGCGAGCGCAATCAACCCGCAAGATGAATGAGCCAGAATTCCTTGCAAGGCTTGGACAGGGCACGGAGCCAGGGTGGGTGTGATCGCCTGCAGGCATGTGGCATGGAAGTCCGTCAGAGCCAGGCCTGCCCATCTGCCCTGAAGTGCGGCAGCTCCTGGGAGACTCAGGAAGGGAGCGATGGCTTTTGCAACATTTCGGACTGTTTCGGCTTTAGTAGGCAGAAATGCACCTGTTTTGTCCAATCCAGTCTAACAGTGTTCACAGATTTTAATTTCATTCCAGTGCATGTTCATTCAGGGATGCATAATTATTTTGTTCTCCTTAGGCACATGGCGATATATTTGCAAATGCACAAGTGAAATTTGCATTAATAGGCACAGTGTGTTCAAGAGTGCGCTTGTGCTGATGTGCAATCACAAATGCACACTTATGCCAATGCACATTCAGTGCACATTACTGCAAGTGCAAATTTTTGTAAATCTCCCCAAAAAATATAATAAATGGTCCACAAGTCCACCTCATCCACGCAACTCAGAAAAAGCCAAGCCACTGTGGAATCTGCATCTCAGATTCAAAAAAGCACAAACTCATGTCAGTCTTGAGTATTTCTCTGTAAACCCTAAAAGTCTTTTCTAGACCCTACTGATTCTCCATTGCACACATATTCCCATTTTTCACCATTAAAGCGTTAGGGATGCTAGGCATAAAGGTTTGCTATAGGTTTCTTTTTAAGCCATTCGGGTTCCTCAGAGAGTAATTTTGAGCCATGGTGCACTTCTGGAAGTGAGAATGTCTTTAAGAGTCTCCTCACCAGGAGCAGAAATTACTTTAGGCTAGTTGCATTTCAGCAGGGATGGTGGGAGGAGCTTGGCTACCCCCTCGGAAGAGGTTCTCATTCATGGGAACCAGAGGTTTTGAAGGCCAGCACAAGCCAAGCCAAGCCAAGCCAAGCCAAGCCAAGCCAGAGTGCTCGTAGTGCCAGCTCCTTCCTTGGAAGGCCTGGCAGGCAGCCGCAGGGGCCCTGCTGGAGCAAAGCCCCTTCTCACTCCCACGGTCCGCAGCTGCATCTCCCCTGCCTCACCCTCATCTTCACCCATGTGCTTGCCCAGGAGGCAGAGGGCCCCAGAGCAAGCAACGGGGCACCCCCCAGCACCACCACAGGTTTGTGCCCGAGCAAGAGCCAGGTGAGCAAGTGAGTTACAATGGGAGAGGCCAAGCCACTGTGGGGGGCCCCGTCCATGGGCCCTGCTGGGTTGTAAGCCCTCAGCAGGTGCCCAGCCATGCTGACCACATGCAGCAGAAGGGCCGACAGAGAGGGGGGGACATGGGCAGGGGCTGCCTTTCAGCCTCCTCTTCTTGTGCCTTGCTAGCAAGCTCGCAAATGCCCACTGGTGTCAAGAGGACGCGTCGTGGCCACTCACAAATCACACGTGCACCCCAGCAAGAGAGGCAACGCGTCACCATGAAAGAGGGTCCGGACCTGCAGGCAATGCGCACGTGCCCATCCCGATGCAGAGGTGGACCTTTGCACTTAATCACAGAAACATAGAAACAGAGCGAATCAGAAGGGTTCCCCCCAGGCCACCTAGTCTGATCCCCAGCTCCAGCCGACTCCACTCACGACATGCCCACCATATGCATGTCCAGCCTATCTTTGAATACCCTCACCGATGGGGCCTCAACCACCTCCCGGGGAAGCCCATTCCACTCCCACGGCGTCCTAACTGTCAGGAAGTGCTTCCTGGCATCCAAGTTGAACCTTGGCTCCCTGAGCTTTGCTCAGTTGGAGCGCGTCCTGCCTTCCTCTGCAGGGGAGAACAGGTCTCTACCCATCTCCGTGTGACATCCCCTCACATATCTGTATGTCGCCAATATATCCCCTCTGAGTCTCCTCCAGGCTGAAGAGACCCAGTTCCCTCAGTCTCGCCTCATACGGCATCCCCTGCAAACCGGCCACCAACCTTGTGGCCCTACGCTGCACTGACTCCAACCTGGCTATATCCTTCCTGCAATGAGGGGCCCAGAACTGAGCACAATACTCCAGTTGCGGGCGCACCAGAGTCACATAGAGTGCTAGTGATACCTCTCTCGATCTGGAAGCCACACTTCTGGCTATGCAACCAAGGGTGGCGTTCGCCCTCTTGACCACGGCATCACACGGCTAACTCATGTTCAGCCTGCAGTCGCCCAGCACCCCGAGGTCCCTTTCACAAGTGCTGCTCTCCAGCCACTTGTCCCCTAACCTGCACTTATGACACCCATTCCTATGCCCCAAGTGCAAGACCTTGCACTTATCCACATTGAACGCCATCCTGTTGTCTCCTGCCCACTTCCATAGTCTGTCCTGATCCTTTTGGATCTGGAGTATCTGCTCCTCAGTTGTGGCCACTGCTCCAGTTTTAGTATCATCTGCGACTTTGATCAGCAGACTGTTCACCCCTTCTTCCATGTCATTGATGAAAAGATTAAACAGGATCGGCCCCAGGACAGAGCCCTGGGGGACCCCACTTGTCACTGGCCACCATCCCGATGATTCCCCACCAATGGTTACCCTCTGCTTTCGGTCAGTCAACTATGCCCTAATCCAACGGACAGTGCTTTGGTGTATCCCAAAACTCCTCAGTTTCTCCACCAGGATATCATGGGGCACTTTGTCAAAGGCCTTGCTGAAATCCAGGAAAACCACATCCACTGCATCCCCTCCATCCAGCCACCTCGAAACCTTGTCATAGAATTCCACAAGGTTTGTCTGGCAGGACCTGTTTTTGTGGAAGCCATGTTGTGTGGCTGTCAGCCTCCCTTCCCTATCTAGCATCACTAGATCTCTCTCTGTTACGAGCTTTTCCATTGTTTTTCCTACAATGGACGTAAGGCTAACTGGTCTGTAACACCCCATGTCCCTTCTACTACCCTTTTTGAAAATTGGGACCACTGATGCCACCCTCCTGTTCTCTGGAACTTCACCCGTTCTCCACGAGGCCTCAAAAATGGCGGCCAGTGGGCGTGAGAGAACCCCTGCCAACTCTCGAAGTATTTGGGTGTAACCTGTCAGGACCCGGCACCTTTGTAACATCCAGTGCCCTGAGGAGCTCCTCAACTTCTGGGGGGGGGGGGACTCTAATCTGTGCCCCTAGGTCCCCGCCTCATCCAATCTCCCATGTGGATCTCCCCCGTCCTGCTTTGGGGAGAACACAGAGCAAAATAGTCATTCTGCCTCTGTGCCTGTTCCCTCACATCAGTCACTGAAGTTTATTATAGTTTAAAGGGTAATACTTCATGAGAGCACAGTTGTTTAGCCTGGTTTGGCCTCCCCGCTGCTCCTGGGCCACAGCGCTGGCGATTCCTTGAGCCGACGCTGGCTGGGCTGCCCCTCAAGCAGGGGGTGCCTTTGGCAGCCCTGGCGGTGACTGCACAGCCCCGGAGCACTTCCCCTGGACATCAGGGGGACTCCCCTCTGTGCCTGGCCTTGACCCAGAGGCACAGCCCCAGTGAAGCATCTTAGTGGGGGCAGGGTCCAGGTGGGGCCTCATTCGGGGCAGGGTGGAGCGTCATCCCACAGCCACTGAGGACTGATCCATCCCAGGGCTCCACAGCCGAGCTCAGGTCTTGCCTCTGATGGGAGGCGTCTGCCTTTCATCTCTGTTCCCTGGTCCACTGCTGTGCAGATTATGCTCGTAATGAATGTGAACTAGTCTGAACAGCACTTGCTAAGGGTTCTTAATTATCCACACTTGCAACACATTCTTTCAGGTTACACATCAAACGTGGAGATCACAGGAGAAGGGCTGGGCCGATCCTTGCCAGAGATCTTTCTCGGGGATCCCCAACACTCCCATGGGTGCTTTTCTTGGCACTCACCAGCCTCCTCGTCCTTCCTGATTTTTGTTTATTTAATAAGAAATTAGTAATTAAAACATTAATGCTAACACAAACAAAGACGGGGAAGCTGCCATGCTGCGAAGTAAAGGCTGACCTCGAACATCATCTGCATTTGGGTTCCAAAGGGTGGCTTTCTGTTTGGGGGTCCAGTCCCACCTCTGCCCTGGACTTGGTTTCCTGGGCAAGCTGCTTTTCTCTGCCAAGATGAGAGCTTTGCCATCACCCTCTTATGGAAGGCAGCCCTGCATTACCGAAGGTACAGTTTTTATTTTTTGCTGGTTGCAAAGCATCATTCACACCAAATTACAGAGCATTCATTGGTATGTGAGATTTCTTAGCTCGGCGTGCAATCAAGGAGCAAAACGGACACAAACACTCCCCAAAAGCTGCTTCATGGCAGAAGCTAAAGAGAGATCAGAGGTTTGTTTTAATGGCATATACATTATTTTCCAGCAATCTTCATATGACTATATTTGTGCAAAATTCTGGAAAGTAAAAATAAAAAGGGTCTGCATAGCTCAGACTCCAGATGACATTCTGAGAAACCTGAAGTCATTGGATCCACCTCAGATCTCTCCAACAGCTCTACCTGGGAACAAAGCCCTCTATTTAGATGCCTGGAAGTATTTTTTGCAGTTAGGTCCCCGAGGGTGTGGAATGGGCTCCCACGAGAGGTCGTTGAGGCCCCATCGGTGCGGGTGTTCAGGGATAGGCTGGACGTGCACATGGTGTGCATGTCGTGAGTGGAGCCATCTGGAGCCGGGGGTCAGACTAGATGGCCCGGGAGACCCCTTCTGACTCGCTCAGTTCCTATGTTTCTGTTCTGTCCCCAGCCCCTTTGCCAGGAAGGCCTGTGCCAAGAGATGTGCGGATCAGCACCGATCCTGATTCTGCAACGGGCAAGCCAAGCAGCGCACTTCGCTCGATGACCTGCCGTTGCACCTCCTTTCTGCTGTCCAGGCAGCTTCCTTTGCCCATCTCTAATTCAGTTAGTTGGTAATTCGTTTTGCATCACTTTGCCCATGGATGCTAATCCTGATTACAAGGACAGATAACGCCAGTAATAAATAAGACCTACAGCTGAAAATTATCTCCCTCTCTCACCTTCTCCCTCGCTGCCTTTTATTGGCAAGAGCTGAAGTGAGTCAAACACAACATAAATTAGCTGATGGGGAATCTCTGCTCCACCCCTGAGCAGAATCTCTGCTTTGCATGCAGAAATTCACTGGTTCAATCCCTAGAGGCACCTTAGGGTCAGCTTGGAAAACCCCTCCTGGCTGAAACCCGGGAGGGGTGTTGCTGCCAGTCAGTGCTGGCAATTCTGGTCTAGATGGAAAGCAGATCTGTCTAGGTCAGGGAGGGCTTCCTGGTGTTCCAGTCCTCAGAAGAAAATGCTGGGCCTTGATGGAGCCCACCTACAGAGCACTCACCTATTTTTTCCCTAGGGCTCTGGTGGAAGGGGGTTAAGAGCACCTGGGAGGGATGTAGTTAAATACTTTTTGTCCACATTTCATGGATTTTCTGGCATCTTTCATTCTGTAACCTGCCATTGAGGAAATCAATTCTTTGTTTTTTGAATGAAAATTTTGTCCGTGTAGGTAGGCACACCCTCACATACACCTCTGTGCAGGCATCCTCAAATCAGGAAAATCCATGGGACTCAGGAGAATCTGCAGGCTGGAATCCACAGAAATCTGAGCTCATCTGGATCTGCTGCAGATTCCGCCAGCATCTCCCACGGGGATGGTGTGAGGCTCCCCGGACAGACAGCGCTGCTGGGCCATTGTTAACTTCCAGCAACAGACAGTGGCTTTGCTCCAGCCAATAGGCAGGGAAGGTTCAAAAGTTGCAATCTCTCCTCCTCAAGTTTCTTTCTGTGCTTGGTGTTGTGGTGGCTTGTGGAAGAAGTGGAAAAAGCAGGTGGAGGAGGCGCGGGTGTCCGCTCACATCACAGTGGGGCAGTCCAGCCCCATGGATCTTTGAGTACAAAACTGAAGCAGGCATCTTGCACTGCAAAATACAACCACCTGCCCCCATTTAAAATAAATGGCCTCTCCTGCACGTGTATGTACACACACAGAGGCACCATGCAGGCTTTTCTGGCAGGCCAGCTGCATGGCAAGGCCACTGCTCCTCCCGCAGTGAGCTCACCATACGCGGCGTGTTCCACCCCCGACGCAGGACCAGCTGCTCTGAGAAAACACCGTCCGTGCGTGGCCCCGTCCCTTGCCAAGCGAGGAGGCCGATCCAAATTGCTAGGTTGCCCATGAAGCTTGGAAAGCACCGCAGCATCTTCCTTTCCCTTCAGCGGTCCTCAGAGAAACAGCAGCAGAGCCAAACAAATGCAGTGCAGCGGGACAGAGCAAGGGGCAGTGGCAGCCCCCACCCCCAAATGAGGAAAGCTGGCAATATCTGGACCCATTCAGGAAAGAGAGGAGAGCAGTGTGCAAGATGGAATGAGACTGGACGCCTGCGAGCGCAGCCTGCAAATTCCTCAGTGGACCAGCTTGTTCTGAATTGCATCTTTTCAGTGGTCCTTCTGTCTGGCGGGGTTTGGGGAGGTTGCTTTTGCTTTTGCTTCATGGGTTGGATTTGTGCAAATTCCCATTAGGGCCACTAAGAAAACTAGCTCCCCTTGGCTCAGCACTGCTCAGGCCTCATCTGGACTGCTCAGTCCAGTTCTGAGCACCACAGTGGGAGAAAGATGCTGACAGGGCAGGAGGGTTCTGAGGGGGGCAACAAGAATGATCTGGGGACTGGAAACCAAGCCCTATGAGGAGAGATGGGAAGAACTGGGCATGTGTGGCCTCAAGAAATGAAGCCTGAGGGGAGGTGGGATGGCACTCTGCAAGGACCGGAAAGGCTGTCACAAAGAGGAAGGACAGGATCTCTTCCCAATGATCCCAGAGTGCAGGACACAGACTAATGGGCTCCAGTTACAGGCAGCCAGGTTCCGGCTAGATATCAGGAAAACATTCATGACTGTTAGAGCCGTAGGCAGTGGAACCCACGGCCTGGGGAGGTGGCAGGCTCTCCCACGCTGGAGGCATCCAGGATGCAGCTGGGCAGCCCTCTGAGAGGGCTGGTTCAACTTGGAGTCCTGGACCCGGTGGCCCTCAGGCCCCGTCCAACACCGCTATTCTAGGATTCTATGCATTAATGCCAATGCATTTACTAAGCAAAATGAAATGTTCGTGCACTGCTTTAAAAATCTGTCCATGAGCAAAAGTTGTCCTATGGTCTGCAATACCCTGATGGGATGGATTTTGCAGAACCCACCCATCCCTCGTGGAGAGGAAGGCCTTTTTCTCCTTCCCAGAGACTACTAGACCCCAACGGGGCTGTGCAGTGAAGCAGATTGGTGGGGTAGCCGGGAGAGGGGGACGGAAGGCCTGCTTGGCCCAGTGCGGTGAGCGCTTGCAGCCTGGGCAGCTTTCAGGGGGAAGGGGCAGGTCCACAGGTAAAGCCGAGGCTGCCTGTGGTTGCTGTGCTGGGTGTGGTATCTTCACACGGCTCCAGGAGCTGAGGCGCCAGGTCTCCAGGTGCCAGTTGCTGCTGTAGACTCAGGTCTACCTGTAGCTCTTGGTCAGGTGTCTGGCTGACCTCTGTGTGACCAGGCACTGGCTACACAACGCATCGCCATGGTTTCTTTTGGCCCTGAAGCTGCCCTGAATCCTCTCCAGTGTCCAATTTCATTTGGGGGATATAAACAGCAATTCCAGGAAAACTGCACCAGTGACCAGAACACCTGTGCTGAAATTTGCTCCTTTAAAAATTCTACCTAGCATGACGCCCCCCCCCCTTTTATGCATTCCTCCCACCACCCTGGATGGAGCATCTGGATTAGCCCAGCCAATCAGGGGCCAGAGCGAACAGGAGCTCCGCACAGATTGGTGGGCACGGCAGATCATGCTATTTTACATGCATTGCAACAGGGCCAAACACCAATCCTCAGTGAGCAAAAGTTGGACCCTGATGTTATCGGTTGTCTGAAAGGATACCAGGCCCGGGACCCAAAGCAGCATTTTGCGGTGCATCCTCGCCTCCTAATAGGAACCCTCCCATTCCATCCTGGTGCTCCACCAGGGCACTCCGTTCCACCCATGCATGCTCGTTTTCGGCTTTTCTGTTCCAGCTCGCACCTGATCCTAACCATCGCGAGCTTTTGGTCCTCCCAGGCCATTTTAGGGCAGCGGGTGTCCTCCTAAGACTTTTGTAATTTGCAGATCGTTCGTTTGTTTAATTTCTAGACTGCCCAACAGCCAAAGCAGCTTCCTTCTCTGAATAGACAGATCACATTTCCCTCCTGTTTTTTAATGATTTCCCCTGGGCTCCAGTCATGCTGATATGCCACCCTGACTTGTGAGAGGGTAAACCATGCTTTTGACACTCCAGGCCAAGGTGGCTATTAAGAGGTGTGATGCTAGTCTTCACTCTGGACCCTGTTCTAGAGCATTCATGGCTTTTACCAGCAGTGTGGTGCTGTAATCCTTTCAACAACCCTATAAAATAGTTCCGTATTCCCATGTTACAGATCATGTCGGAGGCTAAGCAGGAGCAGCTCACCTGAAATCATTGCAAGGTTGCGTCATGCACAGTTTCTTTTTCTGCTGCTGCATCACATTCTTAGAGTGCCTAATAGCAAGTTTGTGGAGTACTGTAGAAGGGTCTTTAAGCATACAATTATAATAGAATTAAAGTAGCACATGGTTTTAAAAAAGTATAATTAGCAGTAGAGGATAAAAACAAGGGCAGCATGTAACAGCCCATCATGAATGAAAATGGGAAGGAAAATGCAGCTGCGCCAAGGTCTAAAACGGAGTTCTCACCGAGGAAGCACTTTAAATTTCTGAGAGCATCAAAGATCTTCACCTGGTCCTGGAAGGAGCTGGTGAGCGCACCTGGCCAGGACTCGGGAGACCCAGTTCCAGGCTCCCTTGAACATGTGGCCCCTGGGTGACTTTGTGCCCACAGGGATGCCTGGCCTGGCCTACCTTGCAGGGTTGTGCTGAGGATAACACGGAGAGGAGGAGGGTTCTGTCATCCCCCTGGGGGGCCTTGCAGGAAAAGAGGTGGGATATTCGTATGATGGACTAAATCGGGCACGCCTCTCGGAGAAGGCTCTGTGCAGGCAGAGTGCCCCCGCTGAAAGGGGGGATTCTGGCGGAGGGGCGCCCCTGGGGCTCGTGAATGGCTGTGCGCAGGCCGCTGGGCCCCCGCTCTGCGGCACCCCCGTCTCTTCTCCCGCCCCTCGCCGCCTTCCAAGGGCAGCCTGCAGTGCCCGCCTCCGCTGGAAGGTGGCGCCAGAGTCCAGCGCCTGCTCCGCATCCCCGGGGCGCCGCTTGTGCCGCGCGGACGGCGCCCTCCGCTCTGCGGCCCTTTGTCTGCGGAAAGCGCCGGTGCCCTGCGCCTGCGAAGACCAGAGTTGGTCTCCTGCCTCTCGCTCTGCCCAGACGGGCAGTGGCGAGGACACGGAGCTGGAGAGGCCACGGCCAGCTTGCTCCCGGGCTTTCCACTGGCCAAGCAGGCAACCGGTGACCTCTTGCCAAAGGGCCCCCCAGCACCAAAGCCCCCACTGTGGGTTGCAGCCCTAAAGGCAGCAATAAGCCCCGCTGGGCTCTGTGCAGCAACTGCCCAGAAAAGCAGCCCCCCCCCCAATCTCTGCCAATCAGTATTTCTTGGGCAGCTTTAAGGGTGAAGCCCTCTCAAGGGGGTGGGCAAGAAAAAAGCCACCCAACGTGGGTACAATTACGGAAAAGGCCTTGAGGGACCCTGGGGGGCCCAAGTGGAAGATGATGCGTCCAAGGGGCCTGATGGACCCTGAATAGAAGCCGACCGGTTCCTTTTCTCTGCAGAATAATCCTCTGATCCCAAGAATGCTTGGGGAGGGGAGCACACTCTTCCCTTGGCAGGAGCTCTTGCCCAGGGGTCACAGCCTGCCCCCCACCAGTCTGCCCCAGTCCTGTGAGTTGGGAGCTGTGATATTGGCCCACCCATGACCACGGTGCTTTACAGGGTCCCATAAAGGGAAAAAATGGTTCCCTGCTCCGAAGAGGTCCGAGTCTGTTTCATGCGCAGAGGGACAGATCAGGACTGCAGCAACCATGTGCCTGGGCTTCATGGCAGATGTGCAGAACTTTTAAGGGTCATGACTGAGGTTTCAAAACTGGAGACCATTTTGAGGAGAGGACAGAAGGAAGGAGCGGGGGGGTCAGTGCATTGAGGAGGGGCTGATTCCCCGCCGTGCAAGGCACGTCCTCATTCACAGCATCAGCCAGGGTGGTGCCAGGCATGGAACAGATCCGGGACTCAGACCTCTGGGACAGAAAGATCACACAGAGAGCTTCAGGACTAAAGTCTCCTTCCTTGAAGGACACAGTCCCCTAAGAACACCCCTGTGTCTTGAAAGGGAAGGAAGAGGAAAGCACTGGATTTCCAAAAAGAATCATGTGGAAAGATTCCAGTGGGGGTCGGCAGGAGGCGAGGAACAGGCAGGCCAGCCGCGCCAGGGGGCCTGGGGTCCCCAGGGCCCGGGGACCGTTCTTTCAGCCAGTGCCCCTGGATGGCAGGGGGGCCAGGTGGGGCCTCCGAGATGCGGAGCTCTGGCCTCCGCGAGCTGACGCTTGACACCCCGTGCTGTCGGGACCGTTTGCAAAAGGGGCAGTGCCCAGAGGGCCGGCCCTGCTAGCCGCTGGCAGCACAGGCGGCCAAAGGCTTCGGCACACCTGGGAGGCCACGAAAGGTATCGCATGCAGGGTTTTTGGCCACCGTGGGCTCCACATTCACTGGGGGGAACCCTCCGCAGCTGGTGAAGGTGGCCCGTGGGACTCTGCGGCGATCCTCAGGGCAGTGGCAGCGCTCGCGGGGAGAAACGCTTCGGCTGCCAAGGTGGAGACGCCGCAGGGGCGGGGAGCGAGGACCCTTGACCGCCGCCACGTCCAGGATGGGCACCCCCCCCCCCCACGCAGCGGGCCGCAGGGAAAGCAGCGACGCCACGGAGGCACGGCCCCTTCTGGATCGGTCTGGTGTGTGCGGATCGCGGCAGCTTCGCTGAACGAACGGGTCTGGGGAGGGTGCCGCGCCACGCGGGAAGCCCCTTGCTCTCTCGCTCAAGTGCTGGCATTTGCGGAAGTCCAGCTGGCAGCTCCGGGCAAAATGCAGGGGGGAGAATGCTCGATCTGCCTGCATGTGTGCGTTCGCACGTGTGTGCGCGCTTTTCTCTGTCCCTCTCTGCCCCCTCCCCGCTCGCACACGCCTTGCCTCTTTGTCTCGCCTCCTCCTCCTCTGCGCCTCGCCTCGCCTCGCCTCGGGCTCCCTTCTCGCCTCGCTTCCTTCCTTCTCTCCCTCCCCACTGCCTCGCCCCGGCCCCAAGCCTGCCGCCCCCTCCGCTTGCCTGTCGACCTTCCGTCGTGCCGCCAGGGGGCGGCAGAGGGAAGCCGCCGGAGCGGCTGGGGCGGCGCGGGGGCTGCAATAAATCAGGCCAGGAATCCGCCCGTTTTGACATCAGCATGCGCTCCGTGGGCACCGGCGCGCCGGCTCCTCCCTCCGCCGCGCGGTGCTTCGCATTCGCGCCCTCGCCGCGTCCGGAGCCGGCCGACCGCGCGCGCGCTCCCGCGGGGCTGGGCATGTGCGGGCGCGGCGGCGCCCTGCAGCTCGCCGCGTCCAGCGCTCCCGCCAGGGCCCGGCTGCCTGCGGCCGAGCGTCGGGGCGGCCGGCTCCGGACGCGGCGAGGGCGCG
>NW_025336442.1:826721-933247 GCF_004798865.1 Varanus komodoensis
CATGCGGCCCGGGGCAGAATGAAGGCGGCCGGCGCGCCCGAGCGGAGGAGGCAGCGCAGAGGACGCGGGCGGCGGCGGCGGCGGGGGGCGCCCTGCCGCGATGTCGGTGCCCCTGCTGAAGATCGGCGTGGTCCTGAGCACGATGGCCATGATCACCAACTGGATGTCCCAGACGCTGCCGTCGCTCGTGGGGCTCAACACCACCAAGCTGACCGCGGCCTCCGGCGGCACGCTGGACAGGAGCACCGGCGTGAGTGTCCGCTCGGCCGGGGCGGCGGGCGCGGAGCCTCCCTCGCGGGGGCTGCCTGCGGAGGGCCGGGGCGCGGCTGCTGGGCGCGGGCGGCGCGGGCGCGGGACCCCCACCTGTGGGCGGCCTCTGCCGGGGCGGGCCACCCCCGGCTCCGCGACTTGCCCTTGCTCGCCCGTCTCGCCCCGCGGACGCCGTTCGGCCATCTCAGCGTCCGGGCGGCGGGGGTGGTGCTGGACCCGCACTCGGCCGCCGGTGGGTAGTGCGCGCCGGGGGGCGGGGCGGCGGCCGCGTCCCCCGCCTCGCTCTCTGCAGACATCCGTTCGCGGCTGCCCGAGTTCGCCCCTCATTCCGGCGCTGCAGCACCCGCGGCGCCCGGGCACGTGTGAACGCGCGGCCGCCGCGCCGCTGGAATGCGCGTGTGCCTCGCTGGAGCAGGGTTAGCAAGCGGGCAGCCGGTGCAGCGGAGAGGGAGCGAGCGGTGGGCATGGCGTGCGAGGGAACAGTCCGAGGCGGCTGAGGTTAGAGAGGGGAAGGGCTCGGGGAAGATCGCGGGGTGGGGGATAAATCCTGCAGGAGGAGCGCGTCCTCCAGGGCAGCAGCGAGGGGCAGTTCCTTTGCGAGGCGCACCAAAAACAACGGGGCTGGTTTGGGGTTATTAAGCCAGATGGGCTCTGGAGCTGCCAGAGGCTCTTGCTCTATATTTCTCTGGAATTTCTAGCACAGTGAAAAACCTTGACCTGTTTTTTTTTGGGGGGGGGACTTGTGGGGACCGAGGGACCCCTTCTCGCTGGCAGGGAAGCCTGGCTCTCTGGTTAGCACCTGCCTGGCTTCTGTGGGTGCCCCCTGCTCGCCACCTGCCCTGCGCTCCTCTCTGCTGCAATGTCAGAATTGCGTGGCTGCCGTGCTGGCTGCAGGACCTGCCTTTGAGTGGTAAAGAGGTGCCCAGGAAGCACCCGCACAGCCACTGGGGAAGAGCGACGGGGTGCTTCTCCCCACAACCAGAGCACAAGGAGGGCAAGAGGGAGGCTTCCTTGCCAAGATCCTGCCTGACAGACAGGCTAGGTCTGGATTCGGTGTGCACCCGCCCCCCGCCCACACAGGAAGGGCCTCCGGCAGCCGGCGGGGTGGGCCGCGACCCTGCGCACGCCGGCGTTGGCACGGGCCTCCTTCAGGGTCATGGGGGGACACGCAGCCAAGTGAACGTGCCTCTCTGGGCTGCTGGCGACACGCCTCGTGGAGCGTTGCAGCAGGGTGCGCACGAGTGTGCATGCGTGTGCATGCGTGCAGGAGTGCTGACTTGGTCGATCTTTTCATTTGTGCCGGAGCACAGAAAGGGGATCCAGAGTGCGCTTGTACATCTTGTGCACAAGAAATGATGCGCTGCGCCTGCCACTAAACCTGAGCTGCTCGGGGGATTAACTCACACCAGACGGATGCCCCCCTCCCATGCCTCCCTTGGGCAGGGGCCCTGTGGCTGGGGAGACCCCGTCTCCAATTAGGGCAGGGCAGGGTGTGCTTGCGATGAATCTTGTGAGGGGGCGCCTTCCCCAGATGCCCCTGAGCAACTTTGTCCTCTGAGGTACCGATTTTCATTTGTTTTTGCATGGGCTCTGTGTGCTTTCTATTTTTTGTAATATAACTACTAGGGCCCATTTTCAGAAAAGAAAAGGCTGGGCTTGGATGAGGAACAGGCTGTTGGAGTTACATCTTTTAGTGATGCAGTTTGACACTTGGAAACGGAGCAGGCGGAGCAGGCGTTCCTTTGACACGCCCCAAAACGCTCGGTCTTGCAGATGTTGACTTGAAAAGGGTTGCTTTACAAACACGGTGGCTCAGTCTTCGGAGCTTTCTTTTTCCAGAGAGAGAAGCAGCTCTGTGGGAGCGGTGTGGAGAAAAGGAGAAAGGGGCCTCTGCCTGGCGTGTTTCCCAGGAAGGGGAAAAGCAGGGCTTGTGTGAAAGCAGAAGTCTGGATGTGGCCGCCCCTCCTGGAATCTGCAGTCCTGTTTGCCCTTTGCCTGGCTGGAGTTGGGGTCATTCGGGCATCTTTCTAAGTTGTCTGATGAATTGCATTGTCAAGGGAGGGGCGGGAAATGGCGGGCAGCCAGGAGGAGCCCCTGAAGGGAGCCTGGTGGGGGCGTGGAGCCTGGCTTGCCCCTGGCTTATTAAGGCCTCCTGCCCTCGGGAAAGAGCTGGCCCCTTTGAGGGCGCATTTTTCTGTGCAGTCTGTCAAAGCGGGTGGGTTTTCTGCTGCATGTGTGAACTGCCCTGGAAAGCGGGTGTGACAAGGGCACTCTTGCTGCAGCCTGTGGGGGAGCCTGGGGGGGGGGGGGCTGGATGCCTGGCTCCCTGCTGCAGCAAACATGCATGTGTGAATGCTCACTGGGGCATCAACAACGAAGCATGCTAGGGAAGCATCAAGCGGGGCTCCTTGGGGAGACCCTGGGTGCCTTCATGGTGGAGGGCAGGCCGGGACAGACACTGTTCTAACCCTGCAGCGATTATGATCCTGTGTGCAGAGGGGGCTGATCCAGCTCTTAAAAGCACCCCAGGGGTCCCAATCCATGTCCAGCTGCCAGCAGCTACTTTGGAGTAACAATGACGGTAGAGAAAGGTAGCTGCTAGAAATGGACCTAAAACCCCACCTGTTTGGCTTTGACTCCCACTGGGGGCAGGGATTTTAAAGGGATCTCCAGGTGTACACAGGTAGGTTCATGACACTCAGGTGATGTTTTCTCCTTGTCTCTCCCCTGCCCTGCACTGATCCCTCTTGAGTCAGGTGAGCAAATGTCAGCTCATTTCCCCATCAGCTTTAGGATCCACACTAGATTCTGTGGTCTGTGTGGGCTTTACAGCTGGATCTTCTACTACCCAGATGTGGGTGTGTGGGAGAACTCCGACATTTGTCTCCTGGTTTCCAGCAGTCTGAGGGGAGCCATAAGGTCCAGCTGCCATGACATGACGGGTCTCTCTTGCCAGGAGGAGGCTGGTGCAGCCCGGAGCTTTCCCCCGTGCCCTGTGGACATCGCTGATGCCACAAAACCCACCACTGTCTGGGACCCCCTGCCTTTGGAACAGAATCCCCCCAAGGCAGGGGCTGATCTCTTCCAGTTTGTGCTCTTGCTTCCCCAAGAAGCTTACAGGGAATGAAGTATTAAGCAGCAAGTCCTGTTTTCAAGGACAAAGGAGAGCACATGTAGACGTTTCGAAGCAAAAGGACACTAAATAGATTTTCGACAGCTCGAGTGCGCCTTGCTGGCCAGGTATGCACGGAGCCCTGTGGGTCACTCCCCAAATGTGCCCCACGTGGAGGGCGTTCTGCAGGCCAGGGTCACTCTCGGAAGCGGCTCCGGGTGCTTGCAGAGGCCCAGGTGGTGTGGCTGGGATGCTGCCCCCAGTGGACCTTGCCTGGGCGCTCTCCTCAGGATCTGCTGGGCGGAGAGGCGGCACGTCAGGCAAACACACGGACCGGAGCTCGGCTCTCCGCAGGCGAGTTTCACGTGACCTGCCGATGAAAACAGCTTGGCGCCGCACACCAGGGCAAGATGGGTTTTCAGCGAGGCTGAATCTTAACTAGGGCCAGGGACTTACTACAATACTGTCAGACACTGGTGACGAAGACTCAGCCCTCCTGGCACAGCCCCTTCCCCACTGCAGCCCGTCTCCCTCGACCACCACTCGCTGGCGATGTCCCGATCCGGTCCGAGCTTCTCCTCCACCGCCTGCTGGGGTGAGAGCACGCGTGAGGCTTCCGGAAAGCTTCGTGCTGGAGGAGGCTGCTCCCCGCTGCTGTTTTGCCCTGCCCTTTCTCCTTCCTTCCTCCCACGTGTCCTGCATGCACCCGGAGCCCTTCAGCCAGGCACTGTGGGCTCTGCTGCCTCCTCAGAATGGTGCTTGACAGGATATCATACTTTTGGGCCCGGCAAGGATCAGTCATTACAGGCCTGCTTGCCAGAGAAGCCCGAGGCGAGGTTGTGGCGCAGTGGGGGAGGCCTTGCTTTGCATCCCGAGCCCCTGTTCGAGTCCCACTGGCACCTCTGCCTGGGTACTGGGAGAGCCCTGCCTGAAACCTTGGGCAGCTGCCGCTGCCGGTCTGGGTCAGCAGTACTGGGCTACATGGCCTGGGCACTGACTCCACACCAGGCAGCTCCCGGTGTTCCCAGCCGAATCGGCTCTACATGCATCAGAGCCGTGAGGACTTGCACCTTCTCTGATTTTTGTGTGAGGGACAGGGCTCTGTGGTAGATCCCCTGCTTCCCATGCCAGAGGTCCCTGATTGCCCAGTAGGGTCTCCAGCTGGGACTGTAAAAACCTCTGCCGGAAACCCGGGAGAATTGTTGCTGCCAGTCCATGTCAGCAGTTCTGGGCTGGATGGACCAGAGGGGATCTGATTCACTTAGTTCCTTTCTAGGTGTCACCAGAAACGTACAGGGCATCTAATCTGTCTTTTCCCAACCTGGTGCCTTCCAGATATATCCAACAGAGGCTGTTGTTTTCTGCCATCAAGTCACCTCTGACTTACGGAGACCTTATCTATGAAATCCTCCCAAAGTGTCCTGTCCATGGCAGTCTTGTCCGCCTCTTGTCAACTCGAGGCTTCCTTCGTGGAGTCAGCCCATCTCGTATTTGGCGGTCTTCTTCCCTCTTTGACTTTCCCTGTCATGATTGCCTTCTCCAGGGAGTTTTGCCTTCTCACAGTATGCCCAAACTTTGGCAGCCTCAGTTTTGCCATTTTTGCTTCTAGGGAAAGTTCTGGATTCACTTGCTCATCTTTCCGTCAGTCCAGTATTCGTGAAACACTTTCTTCCTGCACTCCTCCAGAGCACAGGTCACAGAATAATGGGCTCACGGTACAGCTTCCGGCCTAGATATCGGGAAAAATTCCCTGGCTGTGTTAGGGCAGTGCGGCGACGGAATCACGGACCTCAGGAGCTCCTGGGCCCTCCCACGCCGGGGCATTCCAGATGCAGCTGGTCAGCCATCTGAGGGGGTGGTTTAACTGGGAGTTCTGCACTGAGCTGGGCTTGGACCCGCTGACCTTCTGGCCCCCTCCAGCTCTGCCATTCGAGGATTCTAGCTGTGTAACATGGGTGGAACAATTTAATTAAATCTGCCCCCCTCTGCTCATAAGAAAGGCTTTCCATGAACTGGAGTTGGGCCAGCCTGTCTTGCTCAGCTTTCTGTCAGACTGACCGCACCGACCCAGGATGCCAAGCAGAGCTTCCCAGCACTGGATTCCCTCAGCTGGAGGTTCTGGGACTGTCTGTTTGCAAAGCAGAAAGGAACCAAAGCTAGTCAGCTCTGCCCCACCACTCCTGCCGACCTCTGCAGAAAAGCCGGCCGAGCTTACGCTTTGAGCGCTTTCCTACCATCTAGTCCTCTCCTGCTCCTCCCCGCCGCTTGAGGAACAGGCTGGCCATAAAGATGCTTTTAAAGTGGTGAATTATTGATGCAGCGGCAAAAATAGACCCTGGAGATGCTCTTTGGAACAGCGCATACCTGAAAAATGGGGACAAACGGCCAGATGTTTCACTGTCTCTTTTAGGAATTGCAGACTCAGGAAGTGGTGGGGCAGTTTGGGGGTGGGGCAGGGCCAACCAGTTTGGCCGAGTGCTGGTTTTAATGAGGAAATGGGGGATCCCCCCAAGTCCGGTTGGTTCTTTCCCTGTTATCCTTGTGGTTATTGCCACCGCCACCAGACTGCTTTGGATATTGGGTGCTATAGAAATGAAATAAATGCAATACATAAATATAATCCTTTTTTTACAAGGTGTTGTAGATGGTTCAACTAGAGGGCCATGTTCCATTGCAGAAAATCTCCTGGAGGGGCACTTTCCAAGAGGGGGAGGGGCAAAGGTACCAAGAAGTTCAGCCCATTGTAGTATAAAATTTTTACTACCAGTTCCTAAGCTTCAGAAAAGGCATTTTACCCATCTGAGTGGAGGGGGGAAGGTACAAATTCAGGAAATCACTCAATCATCAGTGGCTGGGAAGAAGGGTGTGTGTTTGGGGCCGTCTTTACAAAGAATGAACTTTGCTGAGAATAATCCTGTGCCCCTGGAAGGTGCCAGTGGGCAAGGGCTGATTTTCACATCTTGTCTGACTCAGTTCTTAAATGAGCACATGGAATGATACAATGCTGAAATTAGGACTTGCCTTTTGCAGAGCAAAGGGGCTTTCCTTGAAGGGAAGAATTCCATGCACAGAAACTTCCTGCCTCCAGTTCTGAGGGTCCCCCGTCACATCTGCTGATGGTGCTAGGCATTAAGAAGCTTCAGGGATCAGCCCTGCAGGACAAAAAGCAGGTTCCTGTGCTAATTTGCGGAGATGTTAAAGTCTGCGTGTATCTTTAAAGGAGCCTGTCCCCGAATGACACCTGCAGGGGAGAGGAGGGCAGCTCATTTCAGGGGGTGAACAAGCCTAAGGGATAAGGAGACACATCCTCCAGGCTCCTGGACCGTTCTTCCCGCAAGGGTGGGGGAGTGGAGCAGTGGTTCAGGACTCTGAAGGACAGACTGGGGCTCCGGCCATCATGTGCCAGTATCTCTCCTGGCACACTCTCTCCTTTGCCTCTCCCAGGCTTCAAAATAGTCTTTCTTAAAGGTGGTCAGCAAGAGAGACCCATCCAGTTCAGACCTTCTGACTGTGACGCTAGTTCTTTGCTATACTAGGAGTGGATTCCAGCCAGAATTTCTCTACCATTCCTCACCCAATAGGGTTGGCTGCACCCTCAGGGAGGTTCATGCTGTGCAGGATCCAAACCGCAGGAATGCCAGGTGCTATTTTACTGGTCTGCTCATTCAACGTAAAGCGGGGCCAGGGACTGGTGAAGTCATGCCCCTCCCCCTCTGACCCCGCGTTCTGCACTGCCCACGCCAAAGGGGATCCGGTTCTTGCCAGCTGCTTGCCCGATCTCACAGTTCTTTGGCCTTGGAAGTTTAGCCAAACCCCCTCCCTCACCCTTCTTCCAGCTCTGAATCAGGGTCAGGCACCTTTGTTTTGGAGCAATCCCTGTTCCACCCCCGTGGGTCATTTCCTCACACTGCCTTTGGCCCCAAAACAGCAGGACGGTGGGGCAGTGGCCGCCCAGCGATCCAGGGTCACCAGGGAGCAATTCCAGGCTCCTTTCCTAAGGCGGGCTGCTGCTGCACTGCCTCCCCACAGCCCCAGATCCCCACCTAGCAGGGCATCCCGACTCCCTGGGAGGCGTTTCAGGAGCCCTGGGAGGACGGGGCTGATGGCAGGCATTTCTTCAGCAAAACCCGGTTCCCACTTGCTGTCGCTGTCTGGGTGGTCACACCCTTTTCGTGCCAGGCTCATTCCTGCCATCTGGCGGGCCTTCCCTGCTGCGACTCGGCACCCCTCCTGTGCCGCCCCTCCCAACACGCCCTCCCCAAATGCCACTGGGGAGGGGGGCTGCCTCTGCAGACTGAAGGCCCTGTGTGATCCCCTCTCACCCTTCCTGTGCCACCTGTCTGTGCAGGTGCTGCCCACCAACCCGGAGGAAAGCTGGCAGGTGTACAGTTCTGCTCAGGACAGCGAAGGCCGGTGTATATGCACAGTTGTGGCGCCTCAACAGACCATGTGCTCCCGTGATGCCCGGACAAAGCAGCTGCGGCAGCTATTAGAAAAGGTAAGGGATGCTCCTGAGGGCGGTCAGGTCGGGGGTCCTGGTGAGGGATGCACAGCCTCAGGCCGGGAGACCCTGCCCATCCCTGCATGGCGGGGGGGGGGGCACCGGCACTCTCCTCCAGGTGTCGGTCCTTTGGTGCTCTCCTCCTTTCGTACATTTTCTTCTCCCACCCCTTAAAGCTCCCCTCAGCACTACTTACTGGCAGTAAACCTTTAAGGAAAAACGCACCCAGTTTCTTTTTTAAAGTATTTATAGTTTGTATTTGAGTTTTACAATTTTTTGACAAATGTCACCAAAAAGACTTTGGCCCTGCCCCCTTTGCCTTCAGCTCTGCTCACCCTGGGATGTGGCCCCCGAGAGCACCTCCGACAGCTGCAGCCGCAATGAGAAAAGGCTTCCCACCCCACCTCACCCTCCCTGTTCCTGCCCTGACAAGCCAGTGCGGGGTTAATGAGCCTAAATTGCAAACTGGAGCTGAGAGCCTGTTTATAGGTAACAGTTCCCTGGATTTTTAAGAGCAGGGCTGGATCCTAAGTATCAGGCATGGGTCCACTCCCCCAGACCCATGGATGACACTCAGGGACAAATTAATCAACAAAAGCTGGACTTGAGTAATTAGTAGAGTTGCTGTTTAAGGGCATACTTTAATGATTCCATCCACTTTCAGGTGTTCTGCAAAGTTGTAATGTGCTTCAGTGGCAGATTAATCAACTGAATCTTTATGGAATAAGTGGTCAGGATGTCATTTAAGGACACACTTTTAAAGATTAAACCTGCTGTGGTACGTAGCCTGCGCCCTCCAAGGGCTTGGTCTTCAGCTCCCGTCTGCTCCAGCTGGCCTGGCCAGCATTCTGGAGCACTGGGTGTCTCTTCCCCAGCCTCGGCCTGGGAAAGGCCATTCCAGGATGTCAGGAAAATGTTCAGAGAACTTGGCCCTTGCCCTTGGCCATTGCGTTTGGTCGATTTATTTCATAGGCTGCTTCAAGCTAACCTTTTAAAAAAAATTTGGTATCTTTTCTGCTGCTATGCAAAAGACAGGAATAAGCAGAAGGATCTCCCCCAGTATTCAAAATGCACCCTATTTTTTACTTTTATAATTCACATTTCAAATATGAAATGTCATGTGTAAAAAGTGCATTAGGATGTGAACTTTTCCTTTCCACCTTTGAAAATGTGACATCTTTAGAGGTCTCAGTAGTGTAACAGAAGTCATCAGATGCAGAATACAAAATACCTTTGCATTTCAACTCCAAAATATTGTAAGCTATTCCAGGAAGTTAATCTTTGAAAATCTGAACATCCAGGAAGTATTTTAAGAATAACTGGAAAACCATCTTGGTTGGTGTCAGAAAAGCAGAACCAGAGGTACAATTTAAAAATTAACAATACTATTTGACATTAAAGTGTGCAGGGGACTGACTCAGAACCACAGGTGAAATCAATCCATTTGTTGCAATTGAGTTGTTTCCCTTGAATTTTACACTTCTGAAAGTCACCAAATATATTTTTGAGAAGTTTAAGATGGCAGAATGCTTTCCATGTTAATTAAAAGCATGAAAAGATGAAAGCTAGGCTGTTGCCCCAAATAAATCAATAGACTAAGAGAAAATATTTTTTCAATTGGCTCAGATCCCATTGCTTTTCATTAATGCAATGCTTAAACATTTCAGAGGACCAGGCTCCAAAAAGTGATGGCAGCACAAAATCGAAATGTATGGCCACAGCAGTCTCTCCTCTCCTGGAGAAAGCTTGGGCACCAAATAGTAAGGAAAGGAAAAAAGATCAGCTTTCCCCCTCTTTCTTTTCCCCCTGTGTCTGCACCAACATCGAGTGATCTGCGTTTCATTGTCTACAGCCCACAGTCATCAGAGGAATCTTCTTACAGGGTAACATCTTGAGATCAAGGGATTCACTGCTTAATGAATCCACAAAGTCTTGTGAAATGACTTTACCCCACCCCATTAAATTAATTGGACTTTTGCAACTAAATGTATAATCACCTCTGCATGTGAAAGACTAGCAGCCCCAGTTTGTTACATAGAGCGAAGTAGTTCCTCTCCCCATCCTTGGAACGAATTGAGAGGCTCGCCCAGGGATGGCCACCTGGGTGTTGCCAAAGAGGGGGAGGCATCTCCAAGGCAAGAGAAGGGGCAGACTTGTAGGGTGTTGTGCGTGCTGACTGACATCTTGAGGTGCCATTGAGCAATGCTGCCGGTGTCGCCGTGTGCTGTCAAGCTGCCTCTGAGCTTGCTTCTGGCGCCTGTCCGCGACAGCTGCACTCAGCTCTCCCACCGTCAGGGCTGTGGCTTCCTCCGTGGACCCAGTCCATCTGCCTGAAATGGAAATGCAGCATCTCTCCCACAGCAAGCAAGACAGGGGCCAGGTGTGCCCACCGCCCAGGTGCCGGTGGGTGCAGGACATGTCCAAGACCCTGTAATTTCCCTTCTTGGGAGAGGGCGCCTTCAGAGAGAGGATGCCATCAAGCAGAGAGCCGTCCTGCAAAAAGTAAGGTGCCTGGCCCCATTCGTCCTCACAACATCTTTGACCCTTTGCTCAGCAAGAGCTTTGCATCATCCTTTCAAAAGTGCTCTGTTTTTCACATGCATTTTAAAATGTACACAAGTGGTCAAGCAGTTTGTGAGGAGTGCTGTAAAGCAGCATGTAAGCCCAGAATTGTGCAGACCGACCCAGATCCCCTCTGGGTCCGTGCTCGATCTGGAAGGTGCACATCAGTTCAATCCTCATCAAAGGTGCACAGAAACACATTTCTCCACAGCCTGTTCCCACAGGTTGCACTGCCTCTCGTGAGCCTCGGTGCGAGGTCTGCGCTGAGGCCGCACTGCGGGTGCTTTTCGCCCACACCTTTTGCCCCGTGGACTGGGAGAGCTTTGCCACCCCGATGCCCACCAAGCCCTGCTGCTGTTGGTCTCCCTGATTCCATTGGCCTCCTTCTCTTCCTGTGCCCCCCACCCCCATCCCATGGACAGGTACAGAACATGTCCCAGTCAATAGAGGTCTTGGACAGGCGGACCCAGCGAGACCTGCAGTATGTCGAGAAGATGGAGAACCAGATGCGAGGGCTGGAGTCTAAGTTCAAGCAAGTGGAAGAAAGCCACAAACAGCACCTGGCCAGGCAGTTCAAGGTGAGCACGTCCCTGTGCAGGGCTCGTCTCCCCCCAGCAGGGGCCAGGCGAAGGAGCCACCCTCTGTCCTGCCCCACTTCCCTTCACGTGCCCGCCTGCTCGGGATCCCCTCGCAGGGCCCCCACGCCAGACCAGGCGCAGTCCCTCCACCGAATGCCTGGCTCCCTTCAGCCCGGGTAGCGGAGAGGCACCCTGTGGGCCGCCTCCAGGGCGGGGGCCTGCGGGGCTGGCTCCAGCGTGGAGATGTCCCAGCTCCAGCTAGCTCCCCAGGCAGGGGCAGGCGTGGGGGCAGAGCAGGTTTCCACTTCCAGGTCCAGGAGACCCTCAGCAGAGATACCCCATGGGTCCCCACCTCAGATCTCCCATGGCCCCGTGGTCCCAGCTGCTCCTGCTCCCTCCCCTCCCTCTTCGTGCTGCTCACTGCCTGCTTGGCAAAGGAGCCCCCCGCCCTGTTTCTGCCCCTCCCTCTGGGCCAGAGCAGGAGGCACGGGGTGCAGGGCAGGGGGGAGCCATTGCCTGGCTCCCCGCTGGCCTGCGCCCCCACATGGGCCCGCTGTGCCTCCTCCAGACGCCGGCTCTGACCGGTCGCCTCGTTCGGGAGGAGAGAGCCCTCGTCCCTGTGCGCCCATCCAACCCAGTGGGGCACCAGGCCAGCCACTTGGGCCTCCCCAGTCACCGCACCCCTGTGGCCCCACGGTTGGCCTGCCCTGTTCGGAGGAGCGGCAGTCGGCCGGTCCGTGCCAAGTCCGATGCCGCCACTTGGGGCAACTCCATCCTTGCAGGGAACCGGGGTGCCTTGCCGTCCTTTCAGCTTTGCTGCTGCCTGACTGGGGGGGCCCTCAGCTGCCCGTGGCGGGTGGACGAAGGTGGGTGGGTGGCGTCTGTGAGGACCTGCTCCTCTTGTTTCTCGGCGGAGGCCTCTAGGGCATGAGCCGGCCTCCCGTTTACCAGGTCACCACCATTTGCTCGAGGGGAGGGCCGCTGTTCAGGGGTGGCCCCTGCTCTGCATGGGTTTGTTTCCTGGCAGCACCCTGGAGAGCCGCTGCTGCCAGTCCATGTCAGCTACACTGGGCTGGTTGGACCACGGGGCTCATTCAGAACGCGGCCACTTCCGCCTCTCTGAAATCTGCCCCAGTGGACTCCTGGAGATGCCGGTCCCCACTGGCTATGCAGCCTTCCACCTGCTCCCCCCACGGGGGAAGTGAGGAGGGGGGGAACCGTGTGGCAGGACACTGCCCGCCGTGCGCAGGGTGCAGGTTAGGAAGGGGTGATGCAGCCCGGCCTCTGCCGCCACTGCAGCCCGCACCGCTGGCTGGGCCGGGGGAAGCTGGAGGCTGTCTGGGAAAAGCGCTTTAGTTTTTGTTTTTAACACAGCCACAGGCTGTGCCGGTAACTGTGCTGACCAGCGAGAGGTGCTTGAGCGTGGTGCAGTTAGAAAAGTCCGAGCTGCGGGGCTGTTTAAAGTATGCATTTGACCAGTCAGCTAATAGCTGTCTCTGTTTAAGGCAGACCAGCACATGCAGTCTCTTCAACAGTGTTTCATCTTCTTGCTTACAGGGCTAACTTAACAGAAATTTTTACAATGTCGCACTGGCTGAAGAAGTTGTTCATCCTCACACACACATGTACCCATGAAAAAGCCCAGAGGGCAGAGAGCTTTTCCCACCATCCTTTGATTTCTTCTTCTATTTGTTTCCCTTATTGGTTTCTCTCTCTCTTTCGTTTTGCCAATTAGCACCATTATGAACACCACACACAACCAGGAGCTCTTCCTTTGCATGTAAACTGTAGAGACGCATTTCATCACTAGTTTTGGAACTCCTTGTCAATGCAATTATTATTATTATTATTATTATTATTATTATTATTATTATTATTTTATGGAAAAGAAAAAAGAATTTGTGTATGTGACCGAAGCATGTAACCTTAAGATGTTGCATTCTAAAAACGAAAAAAAATTCTAAATAAAGGCCTTTTTCCCAAATAAGACGGTGTCCTTCCGACTGTTTAATATCTTATATATAGATATAAAGAAAAATATTTATATATTATTTCCACATTTGAACTCCCCACCCACCCAGCATTAATAATATTAATAATAATGATGGTCATTCTTGCGAGGGGGTGCACGAGGCGCATCGCGAGCCGGCAGCGACAAGCGTGAAGGCAGGGGCGGTGAGGGCTTTTGCAGGCCGAGCACTGAAACCAAGCTTATTTTAACCTTGCAGGCGATAAAAGCGAAAATGGAGGAACTTAGGCCTTTGATCCCAGTGTTGGAGGAGTACAAAGCCGATGCCAAATTGGTTTTGCAGTTTAAAGAGGAAGTCCAGAATCTGACGTCAGTTCTTAACGAGCTCCAGGAGGAGATTGGCGCGTATGACTACGAAGAGCTCCAGAGCAGAGTGTCAAACCTGGAAGAGAGGCTCCGGGCTTGCATGCAAAAATTAGGTAGGCTGTGCAGACGGGAGCGAGGAGACCCGCCGGCCCACCGAG
This sequence comes from Varanus komodoensis, assembly GCF_004798865.1. Classification (NCBI taxonomy): domain Eukaryota; kingdom Metazoa; phylum Chordata; class Lepidosauria; order Squamata; family Varanidae; genus Varanus; species Varanus komodoensis. The sequence continues at coordinate 840,238 of NW_025336442.1, forward strand.
AGGCGGTGGTGTTCTCGCCCTTGGTGCTGAGTTGGTGGCGATGGTGAGGCCGGCGGCCCGTGCTGGAGAGGCACGGGTCTGCGCCGGCTGGACAGGGCTCCACTGGAGCTGGGGAGGTCAGCTTGGAGGAGCAGCCCCCACAGGAGCAGTCCCGGCAAGCCCGCCTGCCCGCCCGCAGAGCCCGGCACCCCAGGCCCGTCCTTAGCTGTAGCCATTTCCCTCCACTGGGAGCAGATGCTTGGGGAGCGAGTGGGCCAAAATGTCAGTTCCAGGCCAAGCCCTCCCCAGTGCACGAACGCCGGAGCAGGGAACCCATGGCACGGGTGCACGCACTGCCGGGGCTGCAGCTTGGCTCTGAGGGGGAAGGGAAGACCAGGCGGGGCGGGGGAGCAGGGGGCGCCCCCCATGGATCACAAAGTCCTGGGGCAGCCGCCCTGGAAGACCAACCCCCCTGCATCACTGCTCAGATTCCAACATCTGTTCTCAAAGTGTGGGGCTTCTCACCCTGGAACCAAAGAGGACGGGAGAGGCGAGGTGTTCCTGGGCATGCACAGACCGCACTCCACTCCAGCCCCCACAGGGCAGGGAGAAGGGGAAGGGCCCCACAGTGTGAAAGGCTGCTTCCCGACAGACTTGTGTCTCCTTCCCATAGGAACTGCGGGTTGGTTGGTTTCCAGATTAACTTTCCTAAATAGGTCTGTTTCGAGCAACACACCAAGCAAACCTCAGCCAGGTCCCAGCAGTCACACTCCCCATGCTCTGCACTGGCATCCTCGGTCCAGAGCTCCAGCCCGGAGTGCCGCTAATGGCACCATGGTCCACCTGCCTTATATTAGGAAAGCTGCTCCCCGACAAAGGAAAGAGCAGCTCTGGGGGTACCGGGCAAAGGAGCACACAGAGTGACATGTAGTCAGGCAGGGGCACCCCAAGGTGGGGTGGGCAGCATCTGGTGGGTCTGATGGGCAGCGGCCACCACCAAGGCACCCCAGGCAACGTGGCAGCACTATTGAAGCAGGTGTGAGAGAGAGAGAGAGAGAGAGAGAGACTGGCTGCTATACAAGGGGAAGGAGGGAGAAAAGCCACCGAGAACATGCTCACCTTTGGAAATGCCAGGAGGAGCTCTCCACACAACCTCCGGAAAAGTCTCCTTTTTAGCAAGTGCACAAGGATGGGGAACAGCAGTCCCAGCGACGGTGGGGCTCAGGTCCCAAGGCCCAGAGGTTCAGGGCTGTCACCCCAGCAAGCTTCATCTCAAACGCTCCGGTTCAGGAGAACAGTTTGCATCCAGGCAATGGGCCGGCTCCTCTCTCGGCCTCTGCTGCCTGCCTCGGCTCGCTGAGAATGTGCCTGACGCCCCACTTCACACGCTGCTCATTGGCGTGTTCCAAAGGAAGCCTAGAGCAGAGATGCCCCGATGCTGCAGGCAGGGGATGTGTTTGTGAGCGGCATGAGAGAACTGTCTCCGGTATGCTGAACAGGCTGGGCACAAATGCTTCTGGCCCCAGGACGGCACCAGCCACGGCTCAGGGGCAAGCCGGGTGTGGGCACACAGAAGGCCCTTCGAGGAGTTGCAGGGCAGCTCTCTGGCTGGTTCCTGGAACAGCAGCAGCCCTCCAGAGGATGGTACAGACTGGTGCCCTGCGGCAGACGGCAGTTCCCATGAGCTCATGGCGGCTGGGGCTCCTGTGGAGGGCAGAGGGCAAGCAGGCAGTCTGGGCCAGGGGTGCTCCCTCGGTGGTTGCAGGCTGGGGGTGCTCGACCTTTGGTATGGGGGCACATGCCCCAGAGGGCCAGCCCATGGCCCTGCCACCTTTTCCTGCTTCTTTACCCCGCTCCTCAACCTCCAACGGGCTGAAATGCACTGCAAGGCTCCAGTCCTGGAAGGAAGATCTTGCTGGGGAACACGGGCAGGAGGGCTCCCCAAGGGCCCCCCTTGGCTACTGTGTGAACAGTGTGGGCCAGAATGAGCCCCGGTCTGGCAGGGCTCTCCCCGTGTCCTCACGAAGCTACAGCGTGGGGTCATTTGGGGCCCACCCCTTTGCCTGGCTCCGCCCACCACTGGCCTGCAGCCCCAGAGGGCCATGTGGAATCCCGAGAGAGAGCCAGCTCCACTGCTGCGGACTTTGGGGGCTTTTCTCAGTGAAGAGCGGGGCCTGCAGCCCAGGCTGCCTGGTGCAACGTGCTCCCCTTCCCCCACCAACCTCCGCTGCCTGCCCCCCTGACAGTTTTCTGCCCCCCTCCCTGTTCACATCCTGCCCCCACAGAGCATATTCAATCCTACATTTTCTAGTCTGAACGAGGCCCTGGAAGCAGTCGGCCCTTGGAGTCTGTGCATTTGCAAGCTCACTTTGTGATTTAAGGACCAAAAGTTTGCATTTGACAAGATGCAAGCATTTGAAAAACACACCAGGAAGAATCTGCACTTTTGGAAAAAGTGGCCATCAAGGTGGGATCAATCAGAGAAGAATGCATCCTTTTCCAAGGTGTGCACTGTTGATGCATCCATTTGGGAAAACATGCATGGAAATGCGCAGGCCTTTAGGCAGAAAGCAAAAAAGCAAGCCAGTGCACAGCTGGAAATGGACCTGAGTCAAATCAAGCTTCTAGATGGAATTCAGGGCACTCTGGTGAGCTCAGGTGTTGCTGGTTCTCACGTCCCCCAAACAGGCACACATGCAGGTGCCACTGAACTGTGCAGGGAGGAGGCCGTTCATTGCTGCTTTAGGAAAAAGGTGTGTGTTTGTTGTGAAGTCTTGCAAGTGCAAATATGCAAGTCAGAGTGGGAGATGGGGCTTCTGCTCGTCTGGGCGAAGGCCTCGGGCAGCTCTCCTTCCTCATGATTTGGCCATCCAACTGTCTTCCGGGGCGCCCCTTGCTAAATAGTCTATTTGCTTCGCTTGCGATTATTTTCAGGGCAGATTCTTTCAGGGCGATCAGGCAGGTCTGCATTGAGGGGGAGGAGCCGGGCAGGACGGATCATTCTCGGCTGGATCAGCTTTAGTGAGAGGCAGCGAGAAAGAGCAGCCCAGAGAGAGAAGGCTGGAAGCCGCATTGCTGAAGAGAACCGTCACTGGGACTCCCCCGCTCCCGCCCTCCTTCTCTCTCGGTGCGTGTCCTGCACACGCCCAGCACCTGCTCATTGGGAGCCTCAGAGAGCCGGCATGGCTTGTCTGCCCCAAGATCTGGCTCCCCAGGTGACACAAGAGGCTTCAGAAGGCCAGAGGCTGGCGTTTGTGAGCTGCCGCAGAGCACTTTCTGCACATTCCGCGGTACCTCAGGTGCTTCGTTGTGAGATCTGGGCAGTGCTGCGCAGTCTGGTGCTCTCTGGGATGGCCTGGATCCTGGGAGCAGAAGCTCAACCCAAGGGAAAAACCAGTCTGGGGAGCAATTGGGGTGGTGCATCCCAGCATTGTGCACCACTGAATGCAGATGGGATGGAGCCAGAATGGCAAGAGCACAGGAGTGCTTTCGCTGAAGGCTTTTGCAGCCGGCAAGCCAGCCCTGCAGGAGGGGCGTTTCCTGCGCTCAGGGGGATGCACTGGTCAGGCTGCTGGAATGAGATCTGGGAGACTCGGGCCTCTCACTCTTGGCCTAACCAACCTCACAGGGATATTGTGAGGGCAGAAAGGGGAGGGGGCAGATTGTGCGAGTTGTCTCGGGCTCCCTGGAAGGGAAAAAAGGACTGTGCCTGGTTTCGGGCACCCCATTTTAAGGAGGACATTGGCAAGTTGGATTGCACCCGGCGTAGCGTAGCCAGGAAGGGAAGGGGGCTGAAAAGCAAGTCCTGTGCGGAATGGCTGAGGGAAGTAGACTTGATTAGCCTGGGGACGCGAAGGGAAGGGGAAATGCAGGGAGACTGGAGAACAGTCTTCAGAGAGCTGAAGGGCTGGTGTGCAGCTGTGCTCTCTGTTGCTCCTGATGGCAGGATAAGAACCAAAGAGCAAACCGTCCAGGGCAGTCAGTTTCAGCTATGCATTGGAAAAAGCTCTAGCTACTCCGGCTGTCCAGACTCTGCCATGGGAGTTGGTAGCTCTCCGTGGGAGGTTCTTAAGCAGAAGCTGGGCAGCCATGGTGCAAAGCATGGCCTGCCTGGAACAGGAACTGAGTAAGAGGAACTCTGAGATCCTCTTCAGCTCTGTGATCCAATGATTTCACGACTTTAAGAAAATAAGGAGACCTCTGATGCTGGAAGGTCCACCTCCTAAGTTCTGGCCATGCATTGGCCAACCGGCTGCCTGTGGGAAGCCTGTAAGAAGAAAGGAATGTGACGGCACCCTCCCACCCAAGTTGGGCAGCCTGGTCCTGGTGGAGCCATCAGGACCAGAAGTCCTGGAGAGCTGCCACCACCTTCTCTTCCTCCCCCGGCCCCCAGATTTGGCCAGTTCATTTTTCAAGCCGTCCCGCATGGTGGCCTTCACCATACTTTATGGAAGCAGCTTCCATAGCATAACTCCATGATTTCCTTGTGTTCAACTCTTTTGCAGCCTGTGGGAAGTTGACAGCAATAAGTGATCCGATAACAGTAAAAACGTCTGGCTCGAGGTTTGGTTCGTGGATGACCGACCCGTTGGCTCCAGAAGGCGAAAGCAAGGTAGGGAGGCACCAAACCTGCTCTGGGGCAATCCTGAGGCGTCTTCTCTCTGAGTCCCATATGGGGCAGGGTGTGGGGCAGGAAAATACAGTGGCAGGAAGAGCCAGGGGAGCGCAGATGCTCTGTGGAGAGACAGGCAGTCACTGACTTCAGCTCAGGTGCCCAATGTCTCCCAGACCACTGGGCCAAATGCCGATCTGGAGACCCTTTTGTGGGCCTCGTGGCAGTGGCCAGAGGCCAAAGGGCCGGGCCAAAACACCCAGACATGCTCGTGGAAAGCCCCGTTTGCCAGCAGTTATGCCACTGGGGGGGCATTTCCACCAGGCAGGACTGGGAAGCTGCACAAAAGCCAGGAGGCCACCCGGGGACTGACGATGAGGAGAGAGGGGACTGGGAGGGGGGCATGGCCGTTTGGAGGATCAGGGGAGCCAGCTGTGGCACATGGGCTCAAGGTTTAACAGGCCGGCTTTAATCCCTGTCTTGCTGGAAACATGATTCAGGTAGAGGAAGGAACTAGGTCTGTTCTGGTCAAGGTGGGGTCTGGTAAGTACAGAAGAACCAGAATCCACCTCATTTTGCTGCCTGTTGCCCAGGCAATCTTAGCTCATCTTCTGCTGAAGCAAATGATAATCAAAAGGGGATTTATTTTCCATCCAAGTCCTTGTTGTGACCAACCTGGGGAAACAAGGAGTGGGAGGAGAAGAACGGGGGGAGGGAAGAGGCTGTCAAGCAGAGAAGTTGATGCCACATTCAGCTGGCATGCCTGCATTTGGTGATTTTGCACCTCCTAATTTATGAAGTCCTACTGACTCAAGTGAGTGCTGTAGCATGACAGCATCTCATCACCTCCTTCCGCTGCCTGCAAACTTTCAGGCTGCTGCTTCGTATTTTGTCATGCAAGAGTGATGGTACAGGATCGTGTTTCTGCTTGCAAATCGTGCGGACGTGTGCTGCTGCAATCCCCAGTGCAGGCCTGACTCGGAGCATTTCCCCGGGGAGCGTTCACCCATGTGAACGGGGACTCGGCTCGAGTGCCGTGCTGCCAGTCCCCCCTCCCACCCCCACGGCTTTGGGGAATCTGCCCGGGCACTGCAGCCCAGCCATCTTTTTAATGCTGCCTCCCACTGCCATTGTATTTCCGTAGGTCTGGTACATGGACAGCTACCACAACAACCGCTTTGTCCGGGAGTATAAGTCCATGACTGACTTCATGAACACAGACAACTTCACCTCCCACCGCCTCCCTCACCCCTGGTCTGGGACAGGCCAGGTGGTCTACAACGGCTCAATCTATTTCAACAAGTACCAAAGCCACATCATCATCAAGTTCGACCTGAAGACGGAAACCATCCTCAAGACGCGCAGCCTGGACTACGCGGGGTACAACAACGTCTACCACTACGCCTGGGGGGGCCACTCGGACATCGACCTCATGGTGGACGAGAGCGGGCTCTGGGCTGTGTACGCCACCAACCAGAACGCAGGGAACATCGTGATCAGCCGGCTGGACCCCAACACCCTGCAGAGCATCCAGACCTGGAACACGAGCTACCCCAAGCGCAGCGCCGGGGAGGGCTTCATCATCTGCGGCACTTTGTACGTCACCAATGGCTACTCGGGAGGGACCAAGGTGACGTACGCCTATCAGACCAACACCTCCACTTACGAATATATAGATATCCCCTTCCTAAACAAATACTCCCATATTTCCATGTTGGACTACAACCCCAAAGACAGAGCTCTGTATGCATGGAACAACGGCCATCAAATACTCTACAACGTCACCCTCTTCCACGTGGTCCGATCCGACGAATTGTAGCCTGCCTTTGCCAGGGGAAGGAACTGAATGTTGAACACACGCGCGTACACGCACACTCACCAACCCCAGAATCATGCATAATATGGAAATACATTTTAAACGGTAGGAAGGTGGGGGTCGCAACAGAGAGCAGCTGCCAACAGGTAGACGTGAGAGGCTGAGCCAAGATGTACAGCCTGCAAGATCCGCGCCTTACCTCTCAGACCTTGACTGGAGCTCAGGCTCATGGTTACAGCCAACAGGAAACGAAACCCAACCACCCCCATCGGCAGCTGGAACTGCACTTTCTGTTCTTGTTTCTTCAGGCTGTGAGGGGCAGCCCTTGATTTAAGTTTTCCTTATGTTTCAATAGCAAACTTGTAGTTACTAAAGTACAGTGTAAAGGCAATGACTGTTGGACATTTATCATTGGGACCGGGTGTGGCGGCGACACAGGATTCCCTTTCCTCCCCCGCCTTTTTGGTGTTTTGCATGGGCATTTTTCTTCATCACCACAAACTGCAGTGGGCATATGGGTTGTAATAAAAATATGGCGTAGGTTCATGTTGGTGGGGTCTGATTTTTATTATTTTTAAGGAAGGTTGTAGGTGAAGATTTTATTCCATTACAGCTAATTCTTGGTCCCTTCCTTCCTTCCTTCCATCCTTCCTTCCTTCCTTCCTCTCTCTCTCTCCCTCTCCCGCTGTTTTTCTCTGTGTTTTATGTCACCTTTAGATGAACTGTTTTGAGACCCAAAGTAGCTCTGGATCTGTGTCTTTAGTAGCTATAAAATTTAAAAAAAACACACACAAAAAGAAGAAAAAAATGGTATGTACTATGGACAAGTCGTTGTACCCAAATATTTGTTAGAACATGTATCCAGCCAATTATCTTGTACACTGTATGTCTGTTATTAACCAGAGGTGGAAAAAAATCCCTTTGTATGTCCAAGTTTATGCAATGAATGTTGTAAATGCAACTGATGTCATTTCAGTTAATAAATGAAGGTTTCATATCTTTAAAAAAGGAACAACCAGTGCAGTGTTTACCTTATACATAATTAACTGATCTCATTGAGAGCATCCTGCCTTTAGGGCCTGATCCCATGCATGTTTAGGTAACAAAAAGTGTCGTCGTGGCCCCCCCCCCCCCCCCCCCCGGCCTGGGCATGCCCCAGCCTAAGGGAGCAAACACACTGTCATGCTGGAAGTAGGTTTGGCACCATGGGTTGCTCCGATGAAACTCAGAGGGAAGCTGCAGTGGAGAAGGAGACCCGCTGCTGTCACTGTCACGAGGGAGGTCAGACTGCCGGGGCAAAGAGAGAAGCCCACGACCCCCGGCCAGCCCAAGGGCCTCATCCTGAAGACTGCTGCACCTTTTTGGATGTCCAGCCGGGACCTCAGGGCTTCCTTGCAAATCTCTCACGTGATCACGCCACAAGCTTCAACTTCCCCCGTGCCTTTTAGCGCCACTTTCCTATCAGGAACAGGACCCAGTGTCGTCTCCGTTTTTAAAGGGAAAAGACGCAGTGCTCTCTCTCGGCCGCTGGGCATCGCTTGCGCCAGATCGAGCAGTTTGGCCGCAAGAGCATCAGGTTGCCTAGATTGGCTTCCCCCACCCTGGTGCCCCACAGTGCTTTGGACTACAACTTCCAGCATCCCAGACCATGCACGCGGGAATGCAGGAAGCTGCCTTGCTCCGTCAGGCCCTCGGTCTGCCAAGCCTGGCCAAAGCACGGCTGCTGATCAGGAGCGCAAACGAGTGAGGCCCACGACCACCAGTGAAGACCTGCCGAACAGCCGCTTGGCCCCCTCTCCCCGGGACGGTAGTGGCTCCCGGGCTGGCCATCCCCGTGGCCAGCTCTTCTCTGAAAGGCTCTCGTGGAGGAGCGGGAGGAGCACCCCTGCCCAAGATGGGTCACGGTTTGATCCGGTTGTGTCCACTCATCTGTTCTCAGGCAGGACAGTGAAAGAGCCATGAACAACTAGCCTTTCCCAGGGCTCCAGAAACATGCCATCATGGGACACGCGCGTGGTGGGCATGCCATGAGCAGAGCCAGGTGGAGCCGGGGGTCAGACTAGATGGCCCCGGAGGCCCCTTCTGCTTCTCTGTTTCTATTTGCACTTTGGTCGCTGGACTAGGACGTCTGCATGCTGGAACCTGTCAGGGTTCAGCCAAAAAAAAAAGAGAGTCACCCCAGTTCAGGGGGTGAACGTGGGAGCCCTTCCCCACACGGATCGGCTCCCGTGTGCAAGGCAGCAGCCGTGCAGGCTGCCCCCGGACAACGTTCCTCGCTGCTCAACCAGGGTGCCCGAATGGGGGGTCCCGCACAGCCCACTGGGTGCTCTGGGCCAGTCGAGGCTTTCCCAGCCGTGCCAAACGCACAGGGCGGCTGCGGAAGTCAGTGGAGAGGAGAGACCCCCATGTCAACCCCATTTCCATCCCGTGCAGGGGGAAAGTACAAGGAGGATGTGAGTGCAACCATAAATAAACAAACCCAACTTATGACTGATATCTTTACAACCCATATATGCCGCTTAAAATGATAGCGTCCCTAAGGGTCCGATCCTGAGCATGTTCAGGCAGGAAAGGCAATCCTGTGCATTATTGCACCATCCTGATTTGGAGGGAGGGAAGGAGGGAGAAAATGGCACTGCAGGGTCTGTGCACCTGCACAGATTCTGGGGCACTTCTCAGATTCTGGGGGTGCGCCTTTTGGATTGCATGGCTATAATGGGGGGACCGACATCCCTGCCCCTTTCCAGAATGTTGTCCCCCCACCAACCTGTGTTCTGGCTCCCATTCGCCTAGTCACACGCACACACATTCCCCCCCCCCCCACAAAGGAACCACTCAGTGCAGAAAAGCTTCACTTTTAAGAAACAGAAAGAACCAAAAGCAGCTTTGAAATTGGGCGAGTTGAGAGAGCTCCACAATGTCCATTCTGTAATGCTCTTTCAGAGAGCTAAACAAAAGCAGGGGGTTTTGTTCTGCTGCAAAAGCTGGCCCTTAATTACCAGCCTTCATTATTTCATTGCAATAATGAGAAAGCACAGAACAATCCCTCCAGCTGGCCAGCTGTTCTGACCGCTTGGAAACATTCCAAGGCTCGGGCATCTGTCGGTTGCCTGCCCCGTGCCATCGTTCCTGGGTGGCCGAAACACCGAGATGCAGCATGGCACCAAGCGCGGCAGCCGAAGTCTCGCCCAAGCAGGGGCTCCCGCAGTGGATCAGACTACACATCCCATCTTCCCCCAAAGCTCATGCAGCCTGGGAATTCAGAGCAGCAGAGTGGTGCTTGCCCAGCCCCAAGGTCCATCCAGTCCAGCGTTCTGTCCACAGGCCAGGCAGGTTCTTGTGGAAAACCCACTACGAGCTCCGCAAAGGGATCGCACCTGGAGCCCATGTTCCACAGCAGGTGGCACTCAGGGCAGGGGCGTGAAACCTTTGGCAGGGCCATTCTGCCTGTACCTTGCAAATTACCGGCTGCTTTTCCATTTGCTTTCCCCTCATTAAGGGAATTGGATATTTAGCATTCATTGTCAAATGTGCCCTATCACACACTTGCACAAGTGCAGATGGGAGACTGGCAGCAGTGGGCATGTTATTTATTTGTTTACCTATTGCATTTGCACGCCCCTCCCACAGCCTGCAGTGCTCTCTGGGTGGTTTACAGGTAAAAACATAAACAATGATAAAAAAAGCAATTGCAAAACAGTAAGAACCAGTCCAATTCCAAATACACAAAACTTGTCATGCACAGCAGAGCAGTTCAGATAAAGACAAGGTTAAAACCTTCCAAACACCTGGCACCAAAAGGCGAGTGGAGCGGAGCACGCTGCGGGTGGGGGCAGGCCCACTCACAAGCCCTGCTTGCTCAGGCGGGGGTTCCCAGAGGTCCTTTGTGGAAGATCTCAGGGGCTGGGCAGGGACATTCAGAGAAGAGCTTTCCCCCATGTGGCCCGGCCCCAGCCCACTGCAGGCTCTCAATGGTAATGTCCGCACTTTGAATCGGGCCCAGGCCTCACCTGGCGACCCGTTCAGCCCAAAGAGATGCCACCTGTGCCGAACCAGCTGGAGCAAACAGTCCACCTGCGACTCGAGAGATCATTCAGGGTCCAGGAGCACCCCCAACCTGCGAGCTTGGCCCTTTTGGGGGAGTGCAGCCCCATCCAGGACAGGTCAAGATTTTCCAGCTGGACAGACTTTGGGGGGAAATCCTCCCTTCAGATTTTCAGTGTGGCTTTTTGTGTGAAGTCTACAAGTTCATGGGACCTGGGCAGCTCAGAAAAAGCCAGTCAGCTGCTCCAGATTCATAAAGGCCCCGATTCACTTCTTGTGCCTGATCCTGGACAGTTCTGCAGCCTTCTCCTGCATGAACCTGCCCCAGCCCCCTGAAGCCATCCACAATACGGGCCATCGCAGCGCCTCGTGCCAGCAAATCCCATCGTTCAACTACTTGCTGTTTGAATGCGGCCGTCTTTTTCTCTGCCTTGCAGTCCAGCGTGCCTTGCAGTGGGGAAAGCGGGCATCTCCCCCTTCGCTCTGAGCTGGAGGCAGAACCCCTCCCGCGTAAAGTAGGATCTGGATTCCGGGGCCGTATGTTCATCTGTCGCACCAGGAATTGGAAGGAAATTGCTCTCTTCTGGGATAATCAGCAAGAAGGGGGAGGTGGGGCCCACACGGCTTTAATGACAAGAAGCTGCTTTGTGGACTTATGGAGGCATTTTCTGATGGACATGTTGTAACAGAATAAGCCAGCACGGAACTTCTGTGATCCCCCAGCCTGGCTGAATGGCCTGCTCCCTTCTGCCTCCCTCCCCTGTACAGCGCGCACACGCACGCACACGCACATGCTCACACGCGCCTGCAGACCGGATTACATTCCTGCAGCTGGCGACAGCATCAACAAGGGGATTACCGTCTCAGACACAGGGCAGATGCAGAGCCGTGGCTGCGGTTGAGCTGACGGGGCTGCTAAGCTGGACGCCGAGGGGCTCCCAGGCGCTGAACCGGCGGTCGGCTCATGGACGGCTCCCCTCGCACTCGGATGGAGGCTGGCCGGCCGGCACCTCCGCCGGCAGACGAGGCCCCAGCAGCCTTCGCCACGGAATTCCCAGCAGGCGTGGGCAGTGGCCCGGGCGGGGGGCGGGGGGCTGACGCTCCCGCAGCCTCAGATGCAGGGAATGCTCAGCGCTTTTTCACCCAGACAGGGGCTCCCAGGCTGATGCTTGCAAAGGCAAGTCTCAGAAGCCCAGCTCTGAGCGAGGGATGAGACCCAGCGCCCTTCCGCCATGCTCCAGAGCGTTGGGACCAAAGACGAGGGGCGGGCCTGCCTCATGTCGGCAGGCTGCATTGCCACTCCGGAAGGCAAGCTGTGCCTGAAAAGGTGGCCCACTTTCCCAGGCAGCTGGGGCTGCCAGGGCAAGCAGACACCCATCGGCATCTCCATGGCAACAGCCAGCACTCGGACTTTAATTGCTTTCCCACACAGAATTTCCAGCCGCTGTCAGGGGTCAGCTGCAGCCCCACTCGGCCAGGCACACAGAGCTGCCAGCAGCCCAGGCCTGGTGCCCGAGAGCAAGCGGGGGGGGGGGGTAGGACCACCTGGGAGGCCCCTCCCTGGAAGTGCTCTTCAGCCCCCTTGCCAGCTTCCTCACGTTTCTAGGGCGGCGTGCCGGGTTGTCTACCGGCATGCAAGGACTTTGGACCAGGGTGGCCCAGCTTGCAGCTTCTGCCCTGAGCCCGGGCTCAGGCGCATTGCTGGGCTTGCAGTGTGACTCCCTGGAGGGCGGGGGGAGCTTGGGTGGCCTGCGAGGAGCGGATGGGCTTTTCACAGCCCAAAGCCCTTTTCCATTTAGAGAGGCTTTGGGGAGCTGCATTTCAGTGATGGGTCAAAGGTGAAGGTATCAATACCAGTATGCAGGTACTGGCTGGGGATCATGGGTGTTACAGTCCAACGGAACTTAAATTCACCAGAGATTCTAGTGAGGGAGATAAATCCATGGCAAACCAGCATACTGATGAAAATATAGATATGGATGAAAATATGGATGGTGATTTAACAACAACTGTGACCCAAAATTTGGGTTAAATGAATAGGGACAGTTTGATCCTATGATCCTATAAAGCTTTAGCAAGGGAAATACAGAGAGAAATACAGAGAGAAGGCATTAAATCTGTGACCCATTTTGCTTCTGTCCCCAGATGATGAATGGTGCATGCAGGCCTGGCGTGGGCTCCATTGCATGTGTACAGTTTAATTACAAAATCCCTCTGGTGTACTCTCGCAAAGATAGATGAATGCAGGGTACTTTTTCACTTATGGCAGCTCTCTCCATGCATCTATATTTAGAAGTGCTGTTCTTTTCCCAATTTTATTTCAGCAAAACACATCAACTCACTGCCCCATTCAGAGAAGGTGAGTTAATAGATCAAATGTCCTGGCAGTTTTTCCACGCCCAGAGCTTAGAATCATAGCATAGAGGAGTTGGAAGGAGCCATGAAGGCCATCGGGTCCAACCCCCTGTTGGTGCAGGACACCAGGTCACACCATCCACTCAGAGGGCTGCCCAGTTTCTTTCTGAATGCCTCCAGTGTGGGGGAGCCCCCCACCTCTCCAGGCAGCTGGTCCCACTGCCATACTGCTCTGACAGTGAGGAAGCTTCTCCTGATGTCCAGCCTGAATCCGGGTTGTCACAACTTGAACTGATTATTCTGTGTTGTACACTCTGGCATCAGCGAGAAGAGATCTTGACCTTCCTTTTTGTGACAGCCTTTGAGGTATAGAGGGATATCATGTTCCCCTTCAGTCTTCTCTTCTCAAGGCTGAACATGCCCAGTTTGCTCAGTCTCTCCTCACAGGGCAGAGTTTCCAAACCCTGTATCACTTTTGTTGCCCTCCTCTGGACCCTTTCTCATTTTTCTACATCTTTCTGAAATATTGATGCCCAGAACTGGACACAGGATTCCAGATGGGGTTTGACTAATGAGGAGTATAGAGGATCTACTACTTCTCATGATTGGGAAGTAACACTTGTTTTAATGCATCACATTTGCCTTGCTATTAACACATGATGCGGCTGCAAAGGGCTCTTGCAACACAGATGGATCCCTTCACTTGCTGAACAAGACCACAAAGTTCCTAGTTCAAAGGGCAGAACCGCAGATGTAACCAAGTAACAGAACCAGAACAGCCTTTACTGGGCTGCAGCAAAGCCTCAGGGAGTCCGTAGACGAAGCAAAAGGGAGAATCAGAAACAAGGGTGGCGGGTGCAGCTAGGCAAACTAAACTGCAGGGCAGGAGCACTCCAGCGTCTGGAGTATTTGGGCCACATTTGGCCATCTGAAAAACCGTTGTGGACACCATCACAAAATGGCTGCCATGGGACAGCACACGTCCAAGGTTGACTCCAAAGCAAGGCTAGCTGCAAGGAAGAAAAGGGGCTCATTTAAAGATTGAAAACTAAAGGGGGGGGGCCGTTTCCCCGGTCTGGGGACCGAGCAAGCTGCTATGTTGTGCAGTGGGCTCACAGGCACCCCGTTGTCTACCTTTGATAAGGAACGGACAGATGGTAGTCCTGGAGCCTGCTGAATTTTCAGCCCCGCGGTTAGGAGAAAATGCCAAGAATTCATTTCTGTTCACCAATCGTGCTCACACGTCTTCCGCACACCCAATCCAAACAGGAGCACAGTTCTTGCGAGAAGTTTGCACTTTCCTGAGCTTCTCTTGCCATCCAAAAGTACACGCTCGCACAAACGTGCATTCCCTAAAATACCCACTTCTGCAAGTGCTGGTTTCTAAAAATGTGCATTCTCACACTTCCCAGAAAGGAGGATTTTCACACTTTATCCTACAGAGGAAATGAACCTTTCAGCTGCTTTTCCTTCTTGGGCGTGTGGTTGGGGAGGTGCTCGAGTTCAGCAGCAGGAAGGAGGTGAGAGAGAAAAAGGGAGCCGCGCTGAGACCGAGCGTCACCCTTTCCTCCCTCCCTCCCAGTCATGACTTGTGGTTGATTCCTAGACATTTTGCTCAGAAAGGACTCAGAAAGCACTGGGGGTTTCATGGCCTTTCTCACATGCCCCGCGCCACACTGTGCTATATCGCCGCATTCTTGAGACCACTTGTGCTGCGCTTTTGCTTGCCCATTTTTGGTACATTGTCTTCTTTTAACCCCTTGTAACCCACCCAGAGAACGCAGGCTAAGGAAAAATGCCATCAGCAATCACTGAATCCCGGTGCAACGAAGAAGAAGCATTCCAGACAATTTAGCACCCTCATCCAACAGTCCCAGGTCCCTGGTGGAGTGCCCCGGGATGGTCTGGACTCTCCCTTCTGAGGTGGGAGCCAGCACTCCAAATTTGTCAGGGAGAGCCAGCAGCCAACACTCACACCCCCGCCCCCACCCACAGCCAGCACCAGACGAAATGGGCTGCCTCCCCACCTCCCGGAGGGGGAGGAACTTGGGTGCTCCAGAAGGTGGGTGGGAAGCTGCCTGGCCAGGCTCCAGAATGAATTGTTGCCAGCGTCCGCCCTCCTCCGCTGCACAGGCTGAAGGACTCAGCCAGCAAAATCTGGGGGGGGGGGGGGGGGGGTGAGGCGGACAGGCGGGCCTGAGGGTCCTCCCAGCCTTCCTCTCTATGAGGCTCCATTTCTATTCACAGTATAATCAAGAGCCCTGCATCTGCAAATCAGCAGATGCAAATGTTATGCAAATGGAGAATCCTCCTTGCAGGGGGAGAACAGCCACCCCCACCCCCACCCCGCAAAGCCACAGGTGGGCACGAAAGCCCCCTGATGCAGGGAGGCCAGGAGGAGCCGGTGGCTTGGCTCTCCCGTTAGGAAGCCCTGGCGGGAGGAGAGACAAGCCTCCGCTCAGGGTTGCCTCCGCGGCCATTTTCTGCCCCATCCCTCTCAACCTGCGACAGCAGGAGCACATGCTATGGACTCCCTGCTCCTCCCGCGTTTGCTGGAACTTCCCCTGCTCCTGTGAGCCTGGACCACCCGGAGTCCATGAGGGCTTCTCCTTCTGCCAAAATCCCATGGACATTCAAGGGCTAAACAGAATGTTTGTGGGGAGGTGCCCCATGAACCAACCTGCTGGAAGGGCGAGCCACGGCGTGTCCAGTTCTCCATTCCCTGAGAGCCAAAGAATTTACTGATGACAAAGCGAGGAACAGACTGATTGCCTCAGGCCTGGACAAAAGGTTCCTGGCAAGCCCCGAACTGGCGGCCCTAAAATCAACCCTTGGCCCATGGGCCTTGCCCCCAGAACGGTTGCAGGCCCACACCTGGGGCTTCAGCAACGCAGTCTCCGGAAGGTGCTGCTCTCCCTGTCCGGCTGCAAACCTGAAAGAGCTTGCTGGAGTCCAACTCTAATCCACACTGCCAATGAATAATCCATCTCCAATCAGGACATTTGTCCATGTATTTCTGCCCAAACAGTCAGATTAAGGAATCTTAGATAGCTAAATTGCCAACAGAGATGTGTTTTTTCTTACAGTGTGAACCGACTCATCGGTCTGTGTGTACTTAAGAATCTAATAAATGTACCTCAAGTCTTACTATGTCTGTTTTGAAATGTTTTTAGCACTTTGAAGCTGCAAGAAGTGCAGGACTTTATTTTTCATTCTATTCCATTTTCCCTTCAGGGGCTGAAGTGAAACGGTGCACCATTTTCTCATAGACATTTGTGGCAGTGCTAAAAAGGGTTTCGTATATTTATCAGCTGTCTATCCTCCTCGCAAAAATGTTAAACCCTTCATTAAAGCAATTTTGAATCTCAGTTGCTCTCATTTGACGTCAATGAAGCCATGACGTGCAGGGACGCCAGAGGAATCTGCAGCAAATTAAAATGCATTCTGATCTCTATGTATCTGTCCTGTGGCGAAAAACGCCTCCTGTCACCCTCCACCAGCACAGTGGGAGTCGCAATGCAACACTCCTGGAGGACACCAGGGTGACAACATGCTGGCATTACACATACCTGCAAACATGCAGATGTCCCCATATCTCAGGGGTGCGGGGAGGAGTGCGTGTGTCCATGCATGCACGCACGTGCATGCGTACATGTCAAATCCTGGTACTTTCTTGTCACAGATGTGCATCTTTGTTCTCTTCTCCTCAATCTGTTCCGTGCACTGCTGGGAAAGGGAATAGCAGCTACATCTGTCAAAGAAGTTTTGCCCCTCGGCCTTCCTCCCATTAAAAAACATGTTCCCTCCATCGTTGCTTTGCTTGTTTACTTTTGCATCTGTTCTGCATCCAAGAGTTGGCTGAATGTTTTGGGAGCTCAGTGTCGGAAGCCTTCAGAACAAAGAGGAATGCAGCTCTCCCTGTTTTAACAGTGGTGGCATCTTTATAGCCACATGCTTCAGGCAGGCCTGGTCAGAGGTCCTTGCTGCATCAGAAAAAGGGGCCTGCAGAAAGCAAGGGTTAGAGCGCAGTCTGCCCTGTGCTTGGGTAACGGAGGCAGGCGCAGGCTGTGCCATCGTAACCCAGAAACCCAGCCGCAAAGCTGGCTCCAGATTTGGAACAGCTCTCCAGGCCATTCTCCTTCAGCACGCCTTGCTTCTTGCAGCCATGGCCACCGGGCACTCCTCTGACACGCTGTGGCTTCCTCCTGGCAGGCAGGGAGCCCAGAAGCCAGCAGACCAGGGCATCTCCTGCTCTTCCTCGCCACCTCCATTGCCTGGGCAGGTGAGCAACAGCTGCAATGGAGAGAAGAGCAGCAAGTCCAGGGAGCTCTTGTTGGTGGGCCACTGCCAGGCCCTGGCGAGCGCCCCTTCTGGGCAGGCCAGGGAGCTCCAGGACCCGGCAGCCAAAGGCTGGAGGTATCTGCTGCAGAGATGGCCCGTAGCAGTGCGGTTGAGAGAGAAGGAACTGTGAAAGGAAGGGAAGAAGGGATGAAGCCAGCCAGGCAGCAAGTCCAGCAGGGGTTCAAACCACCAGGCCTGTTGGTCAGAGCTGGCCCATCCAGGGTTCCCAGAGAAGCTATGGGCATTTCTTGAACACAGAAGGTCTGAACAGGTTCAATGTTCTTTAGGCTTTTGTGACTGGCATTCAGAGCCAAAGTACGCCCATATCTTAATCCTGTCCCCAATCTACAGCCCCACCCACCCTGCTGCTCCCGGGAGAGTCTCCAGAATGGAATTCAGCCCCTGGGCTGGAAAGAAATTGGCACCCCCCCATTCCGAGCCAGGCATCCTTGGAAGCTGTTGCTGCAGTCCAGGGGCCATGGCCTCTTCTGCAAGAAGTGCGGTCCTTTGGAGAAGCTCTGAGGCCACACCTTGGCGATGGGTGTGGCCAAAGCAAAGGGGTGTGGCCAAAGCACAAGCCAGGTTCCAAGTGCCCCTGGAAGAGCCACGTATCACTCAAAGCTCGGGAAAGGCACTGCAGCTTTCCCCAGAAGCCTGGAAGCTACCCAACACTCGAGCAGACAGGCCAGGGAAGAGGGGGCAGCCACCTGAGGCAGCGCAAAGCCGTGGACCGGAACCCGAGGCAGGCCAGGTGTGGTGCATGTGCAGAGGCTCCAGGGTCTGACCTGCACGTGGCACCAACGCCTTGCTCTCATAATAAACTCCAGACTGCCACACGGGGAACCACTTGCTGTTCCTCGTTTGCCTGTTTGCGGGGCTGAGTCCTGAGTTCAGCATGTCTCCCTCCCTCCCTCCAGAAGTTTTGGCTTGCAAATCACTCGGTTTTTCTCAGGCAGGTAGCAAAGCTGCCTGGATTCTCCCAGCTCTGGTGTTATCAGCTTGCTTCCCTGACCGACGAAATGGCTGCAGGACGGGGCTACTGGACGCAGGTCGCGGCTTAGCAAGCCCAGCCAGGGTGCCGAGCTAATTCGGCCGAAGGACCACACTCCCTTCCCGGGAAGCTCTGTGGGGCCATCCCAGTGGTCAGCAGGGCTGAGGGCGCACGGGGCCTTTGGGCAGCTGAGCACAAGAGGAGCTTTGCAGACCCATCAGAGGTGCTCGCCCGAAGCGGTTCCAGCCACAGTCAGCACTCGTTGCACGAAGTGGCAGCCATGGTGGACGGGGCCACTCACGCAATATGGACCTACCCCAGGACAGCACAGGACAGCCCTTCAGACTGAGGACTGTGCACGCCCACCCCCTTTCCGCCTCTTTCCTTTTCCTTCCCGCTCTTCCATTGCCAGCCATGCCCTCCCCACACTCCCAGGGATGGCTCAGCCGCAGTCATCCGTGTGCTCAGGCAGGACTTCTCCACTCTCCGCTTCTCTCCCCCGGCCTCAAGACCCTCCACATGCCTTTCTCCTGAGCAGAAATGCCGGTGGCCAAACCTGCTAGACAGCCACCCAGGCCAAAGGGGCGGCCTGCCTTGGAGCGAGCGGCGAAGGAGCTCTCAGCCGCCCAGGCAGCGCCAGACGAGGGTGCGGACAGGACATCACGGCAAAAACTAATGAACTTGTCTTCAGCCCGTGCTGCCCCAGCGCCACAAATTTATGCCACCCTTCTGTGTTATTGCTTAATTGGAAAATAGATTAATTGTCTCTTTCAATGCAGCTTAATTGGATCTGCATTAGCGCCTCAGGTCCTCCTCGCACCTTGTTGCTCTGAAGCCAGCAGCTCTCGGCTGGGACAGCCCCCTTCATTTCTGGAGCCACCATCCTTCAGGGGAGGGCCTCCCTGCTTTAATTTCTATCTGGCCTAAGCCAAAACCTGGGTGCAAGATTCTTCCAATGCAGACAGAAACATTCCTGGACCTGAAGCACCTTCCACTTCATGCCTTAACCAGAGTTGAGCTCCAGCGGATTTTTGAATGTTATCTCAGGCACTCCTCAGGTCCAGGCAGATCTCTGGGGGACTCAGAATAATTAAAACAGTGAAAACAACAGAAAACACAAGACAATGGAACAGAAATGCAAGATAAGAAAAGCTGGTGGAGACAGCAGAGAAAAACCAGAAAGCCTGAAAAATTCAGAAGGGCTGGAAAAGAGAAAAGCCAAAGACATCACCTAGTATTCAGAATGCCTTAAAGCAGGCTCTGGAAGAATGTCTTTCAGGAACATGTCCAAAGGGCCGGTGCCACCACTGGAAAGTCCCCTCTTCTTGCAGCACCAGCCATTTCACCTCCAGAAGTGTTTGTGGGAGTACCCAAGAAGGGCTTCTGAAGACTATTGCAGAAGAAAGAGGCAATGCGGGGAGTTGAGCCAGGCCAGGCCAGGCCCTCTCCCTCCCCTTGCCTCTCCAAGAGATCATTCAGTGTTATTAAAATCAGAAAAGAGCAAAGAGAAAGTAGGAACACAGACAGCTCCAAATCAGCCATGTCTGGCGCGCTCTCTGACCACAATAGGAGGATGCAGTCTCTGCCCTTGACCAGCTTGTTACGGGTCTCCTTTGTTGCCTGAGACTTCTGCAAGGCTGGGGAGATGAGGATCCTGCCAGGATCCACCCTGTAAGCCTGAGGGCAGCAGATGGGCAGTGCCCCTGGCCAGGGGGACCCAGGCAAAGGACCGGCTCTCTGGCCCCGAGGGGTGGGCTGTGCCGGGTCTCCAACTCCACTGCTGTGGGCTGGAAGGTCCAAGGATTGGGAGCGCCAACACTGCCCAGGAACAGCAGCACTCCAGTTGCTGGTCTCATCCAGTGTGGCCGGGGGCCAGGGGGGGATTTACACATGTGTCAAATCCATGCACGCCTTGCTCCTCTTCCCAGAACTGTCACTCTGGTGTCGGACCCTCTTGCCTTCTAGCTGCTCCCTTTCCCTTAATCAGGCTCAACCTTCCCCAGCTGGTCTCCAGTGTGGGGAAATGTATCAATCTTTAGAAATGAGAAGCAGAGGCAGGAAATGAAGCAGCGAAAAAAAAAACATTCTTGCCATTGCACCTCCAGTATTGATAGCACTTTATGGAGCTAAAGCATCCTGACCCCAGGAGTTGGCAATCTCTATTTTTTAATGCAGAGGGAGGGAACAAAACAAGGGCAGAGATGATCCAGGGTGCCTGGGAGGAAAATGATCAAAGTGTGTCTGGTTTGCCACACGGTCTGTCCTTCACAGAGGAGCGCCTTGGAGAGGCTGAAATGGCTTGAAAGACATTTATTAATGACCATGGAGCTCACAGAATGACCTCTGCTGAGTATTATGCTCCAGACTCTGTATCTTTTCAAGGGCTCTACGGCTATATACAACCTCCAATAAAAGCTGGCGCAGAAGGAGGCGAACGTTAGCCATTAAAATTTTTAATAGTGATGGAGTAATGTTCTCAGAGCTTTGCAAGGACAGAACAGTCTGGGCACTGGAGTACTTTTCTATAATTTGAATTGTTCTCTTATAAGCAGAAATTCATTTTCTGTATCAGGTGCATTTGGTTTGAACCCTGCCTGTCACAAATAAATGGCATCACAATTAATCTGAGGAGTTCTCTGTGTGCATTGCAGAAGGGGGATTATTAATGGGAAAGTACTCTTCCAGATCAGAAGCAGCTATGATAAGGAAAAGATTGAGCAAGAAACACAAATGCTTGAGCCCTTCACCAGACAGTCACGTGTAAGTTCTCTTCTGGCCCCTCGCTCACATTTCAGCAGAAAACATGCTTGTGGGTGGAAGAATTGTTGCTCAACATGTGTCCTCGGGCCTGGGCCGGGGCCACCCAGGCCAGCTGGCTCCTTCTCCAGGCCAGAAGCTGAAACTCTCTTCCGAGATGTAGAGGAGTTATCCATGGTGCTCTGCAAGGGCAAACCTGCATTCAGCACCATGGATGGGACCGGGAAAGCTGCAATGCACACAGAACCACACTGGAAGACGACGTGGCAGCCCTCTCTGGTCAGGAACTCTTCTGCATGCTAAACGAAGGACTGGACTTGTGCATGAAGCCATAAACATGATTTTGGTTTATTTTATACCTATTTACATGGATTTTCTGACAGGGCATTCTCAGTCATGGTCTAGGCTCACCACTTAGGCCTGCCTGGCACCAGCTCTAATGTCTTTTTGGCACCAGGTTAAGACTGTCCTCTGTGCAGGGCATCTAATTAGTTTTACATTGCATTGGGGCATCATGTCAGCTGTTTAAAAGCTCTTGTGATCTGATTTGTGCACAACATTGTAGCTTATTAAATTTCATTTGAAATTTGGTTTTTAAATTTTGTATTGTGGTTTTTATGTTTTTATTGTTATCTGTACTTCATACTGCATTTTATGTGCCATTATAAAGTGCCCAGGAAGCATCAGCTACTGGGTGTAATAACAATAACCATTTTGATCCATGATCTTTCAATCCAAGCAAGAGCCCCCAGGTTGATATAGGCAAAAACACAATCTGGAAGCCCACTGGCTTAGCACAGATGAATCAAGGTTATGGCTATCATGGGCGAATTCTTGGGAAAGATTCACCAAACCCAAATTTACTGAGCCACTTGTACTTTATAAACCCTGCCCACGACCTCTGAACAAGAAAAGGCTTTTATTTGAGGGAAAGAACTTGGAGGGTGAATATTTTGTCCTCCTGTCACCCTTGCAAATGCTTAAAGATCAAAGCCACCATTTCTATGTCTTGTTCCTTCTGGGAAAACATTTTTCTCTTCTTCTTCACATCCCCTTGCTTGCCTCTTAAGAATTCCAGGTAAGAATAAGAATTTCCTCTCATGGAATCTCACCCTAGTAATGATGGAATAAGATGGGAAGTTATCCCAGACATTATGAAGGTATACATGAAATCCCAGTCCCAAAAAGTTGAAATGGGGACACCCAGAGTTATGAAAACTCAGAAAGGTTATTTATCCTGCTTGAAAGAAGCAGGATAAATAAGAGTAACAAGCCTTTGTATTCGTGGCAGGTGTTGGTCCCGCCACATGGAGCTAGCTTAAAATGTTGTTACGGAAGACCTGGACAGGTGGCCCTTCCCTCATGTCTCCTGGCCTGCCCACGAGGCTTCAGGTGGGCTCTGATCTCAGGCTCCTACACCTAAAATGGGGCAAGCCTGTGGGGTCATCCTCCCAGAGATGCTTAAATAAGTTTTTTTGACAACATCTGGGGAACAAGCAGATTCTGAGATTTTCTGGGACAGCCTTCTTGCATGGGGGCTGAGGAGTAAACCTCCTTTGGGATGCAAGCACTGTAGGCTCCATCACACTTTAGCAACTTTGTGGGTGACAACTTCTCACCAATTGCTTTAAATTCTCCGTAAAATGCAGCTGTGAGGTGGGCCACAATGCGGTAGCGATGATGGAAAACCTGTGCTAAATTTACTTTGGCCCAGAAATGTGCAGACTTTCAGAAGGAACAGGGCTTTCTTTTTCATTAGGACTTGGAGAATATGAGCCTCAGTTGGCAAAAGTAGAAGGAAGAAAAGTGGGAGTGTCAACCCTTTAAGGAAGCAATCAACTGTTAGCCACCCCTTCACAATTAGCTAATGGATTTCCTATTGAATTCATTGCCAGTGTTCTTACATATTACCAAAACTCCAGCATCGGAGCTTCTCAACACAGTGCCGGAAAGTAATTTGCAATGGGTAATACCCAACACTCACCCCGCATAGAGCAGATCTATTGAAATGAGCAGACTTTGGCCTTGCCTAATTTGAGGCTCACTCATTTCAGTGGGTCTCTTGTGCAGTGGACTAACATGAGATACTGCTCAACATGATTAACAAGAGCCATCACTTTCCGGGCAATATCGAGGCCACGGTGCACCCTGGGGCCAGCAAACTTTAGTGGGTCCCATTGCAGGATACCATACAGGGCAAATGTCCTTTAACTGTCCAGCCAGTTTCTCCAGGAGGGGGAGGGGGAGCCCACTCCAAGTTTCTATGGCTTTGGTTGGCGTTGGTTCCCTGATGAGACACCGTCCTCCTATTGTCCTAGTAAAGGCAAGCTGCAGCCAGCAGGAGCCGCTTGGCATTCTCCATCCTGCTCTCCTCCTACCTTGAGCTTTCCATCCGTTTCCCTTGTGAACCCCCAGGAGCCACAAGAAGGGTCAGCAGAAACACCTCTGGGGGCTGGCTTTGTGCGTGCCACTTCATGTGCAATGACCATCGCATAAATTTGGATCATAGACTCACAGAACAGTAGAGGTGGAAGGGGCTAGCAAGGCCATCTGGACCGGCCCACTCCCACCCCACGCTGTTGCAGGACACCAGTTTACACCATCCACTCAGAGGGCTGTCCAGTTTCTTTTGAATGCCTCCAGTGTGGGGGAGCCCCCACCTCGCCAGGCAGCTGGTCCCACTGTCCTAATGCTCTGACAGTGAGGAAGCTTCTCCTGATGCCCAGCCTGATTGTGGGTTGTCGCAACTTGAATGGATTATTCCATGTCCTACACTCTGGCATCAGCAAGAAGAGATCTTGACCTTCCTCTTTGTGACAGCCTTTGAGGTACTTAGAGAGGGATATCATGTCCCCCCCCCCCCCAGTCTTCCCTTCTGGGGGCTGAACATGCCCAGTTCTCTCAGTCTCTCCTCACAGGGTAGTGCTTCCAAACCCTGGATCATTTTTGTTGCCCTCCACTGGACCCTTTCTAATTTAACGGTGTCTTTCTTAAAAGATGAACAGGATTCCAGGGGAGGTCTGACTAGTGAGGAGCATAGGGAACTACTTCTCATGATTGGAAGTAATGCTTCTGTTTATGCAAAGTAGCATTTGCCCCTTCTGCAGCTCATCCCAGTGCTGGCTCCTACTTAGCCTGTTGCCCACAAGACCTCCGAGGCCTTTTTTCTTTTCAGTTCTGCTGAGCCACGTATCCCCCGTCTTGTGCCAATGCACGTGGTTCCTCTTGCCCAGGTGGAGGACTCGGCACCTGTCCCTACGCAACCTGCGCTTCAGGGCCAGCAGAAGCCGCTGCCTGTGCAAAGTTACACATGCACTTGGGCGCAGGACTACCCTGCAGTGTGGAGCCACCGGGAGCGCTGGGCCTTTGTGGCCACAGATTAAGCTCGGACAGGGTTCGAATGTCTTCTCGCAGGACTGAGCAGTCTGGCCCTTTCAGGAACCAGAGTCCCGTTCTCTCCTTCCCCCTCCACTCTCTTTAAACAGCTCACAATGAACATCCACAGCCCCCTCATCTTCCCAGCGTGACTGAGGACAAGCTTCGCACCTTACCCACTCATTCCTTTCTGGGCTGCAGAAGTGCTAGGAGCATGGGTAATAGGCAGGAAGAGCTTGAAGTCCTCCTGGGAATAGGAGGGTATGACGTGGTGGGGATCACGGAAACTTGGCGGGATGAAAGTTTACATCCTCTATGGAATGTGAACATGGAGGGGGATCACCTGTTTAAAAAGGACAGGAAGGGAAAGAGGGATGGGGGCGTAGCTTTATATGTCAGGGAAGGGAAGGGATAGGATGCAGTGAGATAGAATGCAGCACAGATGGGGATTCGGCAGAGGCAGTCTGGGTGAAACTTAGGGGTTTTGACAGGGAAAGGGACCTGGCAGTTGGGGTATGTTATTACCCTCCAGGTCAACTTGAGACCCTGGATGATGGCCTGACAGACCAGATTCTAAGGATATCTCGGGGGAGAGACACAGTAATTATGGGAGATTTCAGTCTCCTGGGTATTAGTTGGGAGACTCACTCGGCGGTGACAGCCAGGTCACGTCGCTTCCTAGAAGCTATTGAGGGAGGGTTTTTCACACAGAGGGTCTGAGAGGCGATGAGGGGGGGAAACATCCTTGTGTTGGTCTTGACCAATAGGGAGGAGCTGATAGATGAAGTACAGATTAGGGGAGCTCTGGATGCGAGTGATCACTCCATCCTTTGCTTTGAGATCAGGGGACTGGGGTCGGGCAGCAGGTCGAGCACTAGAAGCTGGGACTTCAAAAGGGCCAACTTTGGCCACCTGAAGGCCAGACTGGGGAAAGTCCCCTGGGATGGGTTACTGGAAGGCAAGCGAGTTGAGGAGGGGTGGGTGGCACTCAAAAGGGAGGTTTTGGAGGCGCAAGCCTTGACGATTCCTCTAGTCAGTAAGGTGGGGAGGCGGAGGAGAGCGCCGCCATGGATGCGAAAGGAGGTGGTTAGAGGGATTAGACGCAAGAGGAACCTCCGTAGGAAATGGGTACTGGGGGAAATAGACAAAAGGGTATACCGGGAGGAGGAGGCCCGTTGCAGGAGGATTCTTCGCAAGGCTAAGGCTGATTACGAGCTGAGACTTGCCAAGAATATCAAGAGCAACAAAAAGGGCTTCTTTCATTTAAAATGTGCAGGAAGGCGTGACAAGTAGTGGGACCGCTAAATAAGGAGGAAGGGGATCCAGTGACTGATATGAGGGAACAGGCACAGATGCTAAATGAGTTTTTTGCCTCTGGGTTCTCCCCAAAGCAGGACGGAGGAGATGCACATGGGAGATTGGATGAGACCAGGGACTTAGGGGCACAGATTAGAGTCACCCTCCTAGAAGTCGAGGGGCTCCTCAGAGCACTGGATGTTACAAAGACACCCTGGTTACACCCGAGAGTACTTCAAGAGTTGGCAGGGGTTCTCTTACACCCATCGGCCTCCATTTTTGAGGCCTTGTGGAGAACTTCCTGACAGGACGCAGAGGGTATGGAATGGGCTTCCACGGGACGTGGTTGAGGCCCGACCGGTGAGGGTGTTCAAGGACAGGCTGGACAGGCACGTGGTGGGCATGTCGTGAATGGAGCCAGCTGGAGCCGGGGGTCAGACTAGGTGGCCCAGGAGGCCCCTTCTGACTCGCTCTGTTTCTATGTTTCTAAGTCGACTCCTTCCACTGCCTTTGAGAAGCCCTCTTTATGACTTCTTGAAACTCCTCTGTCAACAAGCCTGTGAAAGCGAATCTTTCACTTTCAGCTGCATATAGCATCTCAGGTTCATTATCAAAAGGTCACTACATTTCAGGGGACTGGACAGAAATGGAAAGCAGGTATCTTTTCCTTCGCTAAATAATTAACAGATCCTCAGACAGAAGAAACCTGCACACTGCCCGTGCAAAAGGTCTCTGCTGGTTCACAGTGAACAGGAAGAGCAACCACACACACTCCAAAGAAGGACAGGGGGCTGGAGCTCTCTCCCAAATTTGGAGAATTGTGTGAACCTTAATTTCTCTTCACCCTAAATTGGGTAAGAGTGTTCACCTGTTTTGTTTTCATGAAGCACAGAATCCATCTAGATTAATGGCCAGCAGACACATTCAAAAACAAATAAACTAATAAATGAATGAAATCCAGGCACATTTCTGCGAAAACGTCTCCTCTTGGGCTTGGACCTTCTGGACCAGGGAGGAGTTGTTTTAAGAATGGCCTGCAATGTCCCGGCAGTTCCCCTGTCGGCACCTTGTTAGTGGAGCAGAAGGACTTGCTGTTGTTCTACACACTGTGGTTCCTGTGTCTTCGTTTTGTTCCTTGCTCCCCTCCCCGCCTCCTCCAGAAATGTTCGGCTGCTCACCTCCTGTTTGGGGGAACTGCTGTAGTCCACCTGCATCATCAGGGCGTGGGTACAGCAACTCTTTGAAGTCCTACTCCGAGTTCCTGCAGCCTCAGAGCTGAGCCTCCAATGGCCAAGCCACACGCTGCTCCCTTCACACCAGGCGCCGGAGGGACCGTCCTGGACACCTCTCCAAGGCTGCAGCTGGCTCTCGGAGGTGGCAAAGAAGGGTATCCCGGGGGCAGGAGAGGTGGCCTCTTCTCCCACCCCCAGCTCTTTGCCTCAGCAGCTGGAAATGGTCATCTCCATGAAACATGCAAATGAGGCCTGGCACGATGCCTCTGCCCGGACACGGGATGAGAGGCAGGAAAGGCCAGGCTGGCTGGCACGGACCCACAGGGGCAGGGCCTGCCCTTGCAGCGGTGTCTGTTTTGGCCCCCAGCCCTGACAGCTGCTTTGCTGGCCCTGAGCACGCCTGGGCCGTGCGCCTGTCTTACCCGCTCAGAGGAGGAATGCTTCGGAAGGCGGGAAGGGCAGCTCTCCAATTGCCAAAAGAGCCAGAAGGGAGCATGATATTTTGTCACCTGTAAACTGGTCACGTGGATGAGTGTCCATGCAGGATTTCAACATGTGACAGAGGTTTAATTCAGGAAGCAGACAATGCCATGATGGGCAGACCCGTTTCTCAGTCTGAAGAATGGATTTCCTCTGCCTCTCTGCTTCCTATTGCAATCTGCAGCAGCACAGCTCCATGAGATCTGGATCGGTGAAGAGGGCACCGGCTGCCACTGTGAGCACTGGCAGCATGTTTTATGCCGAAATGAAAGCTCGCTCCCTCGCTGCCGTTCTCCTCATCTCGAGGAGGTGGAGAAAACTGCATTAATGGAAGGTCGCAGCTGCTCCTTTGGAGCTGACAATCCAGCACTGTGCGTTGCAGACTCCAGCCTCCCCCATCAGCCTGAGGATCACTTCCCCCTCCCGTGAAGCCCACCCTGGTGAGGAGAGACTGAACTGCCTGCCACCCATCAGCTGGAGAATGTACTGCTGGAGGGGGACCACTTCTCCATCCGTGGCTGCATTTCTGCCTGGAAATATTTTGTTGGTTACAGAAAGCACAAGGTGGACCAAAATCTGATGTTGCTACAGAAGTCGTGTTTGCCTCGCAGGAAATTCCTTCAGAGGCAGCATTGAATTTGCACCAAGCTATTCCTGTGTGAAGGGATGCAGGTGGCGCAGTGGTTTAAACTGCTCTGCTGCTGGGCTGGTTGATCGAAAGGTCGCCGGTTCGAATCTGCACAACGGGGTGAGTTCCCATTGCTCTATCCCAGCTCCTGCCAGCCTTGCAGTTCGAAAGCATGCAAATGCACATAGATAAGAAGGTACCACTTCGGTGGGCAGGTCACAGCGTTCCATGCACCTCGGTGTTTAGCCATGCCGGCCACATGACCATGGAGACCGTATGCGGACAAACGCTGGCTCCCTTGGCCAGGAAATGGAGATGAGCACCGCCCCCTAGAGTCAGGCATGACTGGACTTCACGTCAAGGGGAAACCTTTACTATTCCTGTGTGAGGTGCAGGAAGATGAATAAAATGGGCAGATCTCCTCCCAATTCGCATTTTCTCATTCTCTGTTTTGGGATCACTGCCATGAGAATCGCGGGAACGTAGTTTGGCTCCCTGTTCCCCTGGAATGTTATTTTATTTCTTATTACTTTTGTGCTTAACTCAAAGTGAGTGTTTTAACTAAACACTGGGGGCCTGGCCTGGCCTGCTGCCACGCAAAGCGCTGCCCTCCAGCAACACCCTTGTTTGGGTCCAACGGGGGGCTTCCCTTCTGAGGTGGCGTCCCCAGCCCTGCCTTGCTCCTGGGATCTTGGGCCTTGCTGAGAGCACAGGGCTTTCCGACCAGCAGCCACATGCGGGCGGACGCTTTGCAAGAGTGCCCACAATTCCTCTCACAAAATTCCAAAAGGCTCGGGCTCCGCCTCCAGATCCGTGCTGGACGCGTCCTGGTTTTGCGCCCCAGTGGGCAGTGCGCTTTCCCGTGCGTCCTGTGGTGCGGCTGCCGCTCCCGCGTGATGGCCCGGCCCCTGCCCACCCAGGGAGCAGCCTTGCAGCCCCTCGCCCTGGTTGTGTTTTTTCAGAAGAGTAAACCAGCCATCT
This sequence comes from Varanus komodoensis, assembly GCF_004798865.1. Classification (NCBI taxonomy): domain Eukaryota; kingdom Metazoa; phylum Chordata; class Lepidosauria; order Squamata; family Varanidae; genus Varanus; species Varanus komodoensis. Next base: position 869,125 of record NW_025336442.1, read on the forward strand.
AACATCTTGTCACCATCTTCGTGGTGAAAGATTTACAGCTGCGGCAATGGCTGAGTTTCTTACATTGAATTATTGTAAATTATGCTGCAATTATGCTCCATTAATTTGCACTGCATATGGCATGTCACATCCGTTTGGACACTTTATGCTCGATCTGTACTAAATTGATGTTGCTGAGTCCGGATAGGATAAAGATGGATGACTCAGAAATCCAAATAATGAAATCACAATTAATTGCAGCTGGTTGGCCACACACTCTTCCCAAAGCATAGCAGCCCCCTCGCTTGAGGAGGAGCCGGTCTTCCCACCCAGGGCTTCTCCAGCAGCAGGAAAAACGAGCCACGGAGAGCGCCGAGGTCCAGCATGCTGGGCAACAGCCGAGAGCCATGCCCCAGGAGGGGTCCACCACCAAGAGCCCCCGGGGGATGCCCCTCCTCAGTGCCGCCTACCTGCCCAGCCCTTGCTCTGGGCTAAGAAAGACACCACGGACTGCTTGCCCCAGTTCTCTGCCCATCGACTAAGCAAGCAGAACAGAAAGCAGGAAGAGCTGGGGGTGCCACCCCAAAAAGGAGGAACGTATTTCTTTTGCTGCCTCCACCCTGGAGGGAGCACCCTACATTTTTAGAGCTTAGAAACAAGGAATGGCAATGCCACCCTCAGGGGCCCAAGGCAGAAGAAGCCTGCGCTTACCCATCTCACCCTTTGCACGGGCTGGCAGCCACTTGGCCATCTCCCCGCTGCCGGCCGGCACTGCCGGAGTCTGCTGCGCCAGGGCAGGGCCACACACCACGGCCAGCCGGGGGCAGCCCTTCCAAGCCAGCCAGGAAGAGATGTCCTTCCAAAGGAGGTCCATCCTGGCCTGGCAGCACCGCAGACTCTGCCAAGCCAGGAATTTGTGCGAACAGGCTGTGCTGGCGGCCACGCTAGAGCAGGAGGCTTGGTGTATAGCTGGCTGTCCCCCTGCTATACCAAGCTTTACTATACTGTCCTATATGATGCCATGCAATTCACTGCTCCTCTTAGTCCCAGGAGTGTTCAGGTTTGGATCTGGGGCCCTCAGAGGAAATGGACTTCAATTTGGACACCTCCTAAATCTGCCCACACCAGCCCAGTTCCGTTCCAGGTTTAGCTGGATCTGCAGCACACCCGGTGTGAGAGCCGGCTGCTTCCTGGCCATGCGGAACATCTGGCCACAAGCCTGAGTGTGAGGAGAGCACCTCAAGGACGCTCACACCTCGATGTGCGAAACATTTGTGGGGTGGGGAGAGGGGGAGAAAAGCATTTTCATGGTGCCATACTCCAGGTCTTCATGCTCAGTGATCAGATATTTGAGTGAAAGGGGCTACTGCGGCTTTCCTGAGGGGGCCTTTCCTCTAGGGATGTCTGAATTTGCTTTTGATCAAGATTTGCCCATTTTCCTAATTCTGGACCGAAACCACAGTAGTGGGACTACACAGTGCAAGCAGACCACACAAGAGCTGCTCCGCCGGGGAGAATGAGGAGATGGTTCTTGGCGGAAGAGCATCAAGCCCCACGCCAGCAAGCCCCCTTTGGCCCCCGCTCTCCGCAGCTGCCACTTTGGCCCCTGGGCCCCTGGATGCGTCTGGAGCAGTTGAAAAAGGCAAGCGCCAAAAGGGTGCGCTTTGAGACACAAAGATCCCCATTTTCTTAGCAGTTCATAGATATACCCACACGCATATGTGTTCCCCAGTGGTTAACTGTATCCTTCTGGGATCCAGAAAAAACACACGCACACACGGTGAGAAGGGAATGAGGAAAATTGCAACTTGCTGATGGGAGCGGGGCCTGTACAGGCTGCATGTCTCTTCAGGAGAAGATCGCCACCCACGGCGGAATATCTTACTTACTTGTGAAATAAAGAAGACAAACCAATATAGGATTCTCACAAAGCTCCCCTCCTTGCACTCTACCCCCAGCTGTAGCGCACGCAGCAAATCACGCAGCTGTAGAGCACTTTGCTCTCTTTCTGAACTTCCCTCCAATCAATGGGGGGGGGGAGTGTTTGCGCCCTTTCCCTTTCTTGAACTGGCAAGGCAATAAATAAATAAACAAATTAATTAATTCGAACCATATTCCCCTGCATCAAACTGGCACCAGCTGCAATGGATATTTGATTTCTACCCAGAAGGGCTGACAGTAGGAAAAGAACTGCTGGTCGCTGGCAGTTCTGGCAAATTTATGGGTAGCCAGTAATCTATGCGCCTTCCCTTTGTGCAGGTGTCACTGCTCCATCGGGTTGTGCAAAATGCCTCTTTCATTCAGGACATGTGTATGGGAGAGCTACAGATGTGCAAATCATAAGAACCTGAGCTCAACAAGGCTTTCCAATTGCTATCTGGAATTGGGTTTCAACTCGTCCCCGCGTCAAATTGCAAGGGCATTTTTCCAGGTGTGTGCGGGGGAGGGGGAAGTTTGGACAAAACTGCATGCATATTTTGGTGTGCATTCTTGCCAATCAACACATCAATTTTGCAAATTTTAAATATACATGTTTGTCCCTCATTCAATAAAACATGTTCATGCACATTTTTCCAAAGCCCTGTGCTGAGCGGCTGAGAGAGAGCTGGCATTGTCCATAAAAGTGGGATCTGGCCCTGGCGTGTGCGAGGGCCAGTCCAGCACTCCTGGGTGTGAGGTGGGAAAGGCCTCATTCTGCAGCAAAAGGGCTCCATGCACAAAGCAGGCAAAGCGGAGCCCCAAGGGAAAAAACAGCTTCCCTTTTGTCACGGCACTGGCCTAGTCGTGTCTTTCAGGGCCACAGAACCGCCTCCCTCCAGAACCATGAGCATCCACACCTGGGGGAGATGCAGGTCTGTCCTTTGCTGGGTGTGCTCAGTCTCAAGAAGAGAAGACCGCAGGTGCCATGATTACGCTCTGCACGTTCCTCGCAGGCAGTCACAGAGCCGGAAGGAAAGGTATCTTCTTACTCATCCCCAGGAGCAGGACACGGAGCCGCAAACGTAGGTGCAGGTGAGATTCAAGGAAGGACGGGAATGTCACAGGTGCCTGGCCGAGCGGAGCCACGGCGCCGTCCCTGGATGTGAGGAAACACTATTCATTACGGAGCTCTCCCGGGACCAGGGAAAGAAGCATTTAAAACCCACTGTGCACAAAACAGGGCTGTGCTCAGCATCAGTGAAACTCGTTCTCTGGATGGCCAGCTTAATGAATATCTCTTGATTCAGATCATAATTGCAAATTATTAAATGCAATCATGAAGTCAGAGCTATCAAGCAGAAGCAAGAACTGATTAAACATTGATGTTTCTGGCGGGTATTCCTGTCCTTTTTGCTGCCTTGTTCTTGCAAAGTCTCCCCCCCCCCCCTTCCCATTCCAGCCTCATGCCTATTCTGGGAATAGGTGAGAATTTCTTCTCGATTGATTTTGAGAAGAAGTAACTGGGTTCACAATGTTCTCCATTGCTGAAACAAACATGACTTGAAATTGTAAAATGAAGCAATAAATGGGAGGGAAGAAACCCAGGCTGACGGATGTGCCCATCCAGGCCCAGGCCTTGGGCAGCTTCACTCTCAAAAGGCCGGCTTTGGCTCCTGGTGCTCAGGTGTTCCTCGCAGAGAGGCTGCCAGTGCTTCGCTTCTTCTGGCAGGCTGCTCTTCTGCATTCTTTGCTCCTCTCCAGAACAGGAGTGGCTAAACCTCCCAAATTTGGCCAATCCGTAAGCCGTCCCGAGAAGCCGAGGCATGTGGGGAGGGCATATTAAAGTTTAAATAAACAAACACAGGCGGCTGAAGAATTTCATTGGCCCTGTTTTAATCAGAATCTACTAGCATTACGAGAGGGAATACAGGGGCATGGGGGATGAGCTTCGTCAGGTGAAGATTAGCATTTTCAGAAGTAAAAGTTCTGGCTGGGTTCTGGGGCTCTGCTATAGAACACTTCCAGCCCAGGTGACCATCTGCTGGGACAACACAGTTCCAGTACTTAGCATCTCCTTCCTGGGCCCTGGCTTCATGACTGGACGTTGCCTAGCCCTGCCTGGTGCCGGACTGCTTCTCCATGCTTGGACCTGGCTGTGCCACGGTCCCCTTGTGGGGCTCTCCCGCTTGCCAGGTCAGTTCACAACCTTGTCGACCAGCTGGAGACTTCCTCCCTTAAAGAAGAAAGGCAAAGCTGGTGGACATCCATTGAAGATTCTCCTCTTCCCTCTCCATCGCATTTATCAAGTGTATCACATCTTTTGCGAACACAAACTTGCAGGAAAGTTTGTGTCCTTTTTGCTCGTTGGTTGTAAAACACACTGGGATATATTATTATTATGGCTTAGGAGTAGAATAAGCCACTTTAAATAATATGAAATATGCAAATAAAATGGGATTTACTCAAAATTCTGCCAGATGGCAGAGAGCATCCCAGTGGCTTAAGATTCAACAGAACGACTGATCATGCTCTGGAACTATATTTTTGGGAGGGGTTTTTTTTAATACACATATGTATGCATTTGCATACATCCACTGCAATTAATACATATGAAATCCATATCGCAAATCTAAATAGCTTCATCAAAGAAGACCAGATGTCCAATGAGGTGGGTAGTCATCTGAAGGTGGCATCTCTGCACCTGGTCAGTACTGAAAGCACTGTAAGGTCTCATTGCATAATAGGAGGTGAGAGTTTATCCTTCCAGTGCTGTAATATTAGTCTTTTAGCTGTCAAAGAGACTCCATTCCCCCTCAGTTTGTTAATTTCCACAAAGCAAGTAAATAATTTTAAAAAGTGGGTGTATCAGCAAATATTTAAGACTGTGCTACAACATTTATCTCTATAATAGCCTCCTCCCCAGAAGAAGCAATTTCTGGATGCAGCCAAAAAAATTGTTTAAAAGAATCATTAACTCTATTGCACTGAAGCAATTAGCTGAATTAATGCTGCTGCTTAAAGAGATGTTGCCATGTCCTATAAACATGAAACAATAGCTTGCTTGCTTTCTGAGTAAGAAACGTATGACCACCCTGTGGTTTTGCAACACCCCCCTAAACTGGCAGCACTCACCCTCTGCCATGGCAGCCACTTGGCCCTCCAATGAAATTGCAGAAGCCAAAAGTTAACAAGTCGCAGAGGTGCTCTTTGGGATGCAGCCAAGGTTCCATCCTTCTCTGTCCAGCACCAGAGAACAGCCCACACAGAAACCATTCCCCGGCACAACTCCCCGTCACGTGACAAGGTGGAAAAAGCTGCTAACAGAAGCTGCAACCTGTCCACCCCTCCGTCTCTGGAGGGCGGGGGCAGGCAGGGAAAAGAATGAGAGAAGCTGAAAAAGAAATATGGCCTGCATTAGATTTCAACTTTATGGGACAGCAGCTATAAAAGTAGATTTAGAAGGCTGACAGTGAAATTCTACTTTAAAGCGAGAGAGAGCTAGCCATTTCTTACTCCTGCTAGGCAGCAGGCATTGGAGTGGCGCTATCAGCATCAATCTCTGTAGAAACTGGCCCTGATCCAAAGCATTTCCGCTCACCAATGGGCTAGGTGTTCTCTTGCTGGTGGGCAGCTGCACGTGCACACACGCACGCACGCACGCACGCACGGTCTATTCACCAGCTTGGCTGCAGTGACAGAAGGATGCTTCAGGCCGCTTCCTTCGGGAATGCACCAGCCAGGCCTTAGATTCACAAGAATGGGCAGCCTCGCATGACGACCTGGCACCCCAGGGATGGCTGCTGGGCAAGCTCAGATGACGGTGAGAAAGTTGCTGCAGCCCCGAGAGAAGCAGGCCTGCTGTCAGCAGCAGGAGCAGAAGGAAGCCGGAAAGCCCATCCCGCCATGACTGCGCAGTGGCCTCTTGGTGGCCTGTGAGAGGAAGGGAGCTGGAGCGCGGGGAGAAGACGAGGAGACAGAGATGGAGATGCGCCATCTGCACCGCTAAAGCGCCAGCAGCTGGAAAGTCCACATCTTTCCCTCTGCTGAAGGAGTGGAATGGCCCCCCAACTGCCAGAAGTCATGGGGGGGGAGGGACCTGCATACCAGAGAGCTTGCTGAAAAGCCTCTTTGCGGGTGGGGGTGGAGGCACTGGTTCACCTTCCATGTGGACTTCTCCGAGGAGACCTCAGAAAATGAGTTCCTGACGGAAGCCATACCACAGCCAAGGTGTCTAGGGTTGGCTAGGTAACCTTCTCAACAGTCCAGTGAGGTACATCAAGCCCTGGTTTTAGCCCCTAGCTGGGGATAAGAGTTGTTCTCTGATACATCGAGATGGTGCTGGCTTGGGCATGGGCAGCTTAAACATTACACACTGTGAATCTGCTGTGTGTCCCCATCACCTCCCCTTTGTTGCTTCAGGTTGTTTTCTTGAAAGGCAGTGGAGACGCTCCATGTTTGACTAGCCCAGACAGTTGTCTGAATAAATTCCCTTTTCGTAGACAGAATGCTCACCATTATCTCCCCTCCGGATTCCCTGTTCCTGAATCAGCAGTCTGGATTCTGCACGGAAGCCAAATGCCTGCACAAAGCTAGAAGAATGGCCCGGGAGCGTTCTGGAGAGCTGAGGGGGCAGAGCGCAGGAGCACTCTGGCGGAAGACCCTCTCCACAGCCCAAGCTGTGATGGGACCAAGTGCCACTGGCCGGGATGATGGCGGCCTGCGGAGATGCTTTAAGCGGGGGGGTGGGGGCACATTTCAGTAAGAGCAGATCCGCCAGGAGAGCTTCGGCGCTCAGAGTCAGCGCAGGCATCGGCCTCTGGCCTCCCAGCCCTTCTCTCTGAAGGGGCCAATTCAGCTTTGGTAGCCTTGGTCTGCGCCAGCATGAGAGCGGCCCAGGCAGGCCGCTGCTTCTCAGGCTGGAATCCTCCGAATCCCAGGACGGCCGTGTGACCCCTTCTGGAGAAAGGGGCACAGATCCCGGGGAGCTACATCCCGAGGAGCTGAGAACGCCAGGCCAGCGTTCTGCAGCCGAGGCCTGCCACTGAACTGTTAACCAAGGAGCCCTTCTGCAGAAGATGAAGGGCTAGGATCTTCGGAGAGGAAGGGTTCTGCTTCCTAGCTCCTGAACACCAAATATTGGGCCCAAGCACAAGGCTGTGAGCACCATGTCTAGCTTGTGATTTTTCCATGGGTGAAGAGGTTTGGTCCCATAAATCTTCTCTGTGATCTGCTCCCCCATGCAAGCTCTGTCCTTTCATTCTGTTGAAGAGAGACCACCAAAGTTTGACACGCGTTTGATGCCTTTTGATAGACTCAGGGTCTGCAAGCCCGTTGGCTTGTGGACATCCGAAAGGCAGAGCCGGACCCGTGCTGCAGCTTTCCTTTTATTGGCCCCCAGGCCTTTCCTGCTCAGAGCCCACTCCCAGACATAGCCTCAAAAGACTCCCTGCCTTCCAAACCCGGCAGTTCTGCAAAGATAAAACTTCCTGTAAATGCCCTTCCGGCATCACAGCCGATGCCTCGCTTCTCCAGGGAGCTGTTAAGAGCTCGGCAAAGGGAAGGTTCCACAGGCTATCCGTTGCAGCGGTATAATTAAGAGGGACCAAATGCAGCCTTAGGGGAGCACCCGAAGGCTATTTCAAGAAATATCACGCCCATGGTGACAATGAACGTACAAAGGAAGTTATGGCTTCCAGCATAATTAAATGGATTGGCTAAACCCAACAGGGCTCATGGAAGCCAACCATTCTCTCAGAACCGCAGGATGGAACACAGGGGTGCAAATGGGGACAACAGAGGTGACTCAAGAACCCTTTTATGTTTCAGAAGTTCAGAATAGGAGGATCCTCATCACCACCATTGTCTCAGATTCAAGGGAGGGCTCTTGAGACTAAGGGTGGCTCCAAAAAAAAAAAAAGGTTGATCGTGCAGGAATTTTCATTCTGTCTTATGGAACCCACACAAAGAAAAGAGTGTAGTGTTTCTAGGACAAGAGAAAAATCCATTCAAACTCACTTAGAAACCCTGGATGGGGAAGGATGGTTGGCAGCCAGGCAACATGACTTTCGCAAAAATAGGTCCACCTTGTGGAATTCTATGGCATAGATCCAAGGGGGCTGGAAACGAACTGCTGCATGATATCCTGGTACAGAAATGGATGCGCTCTGGGACAGATCAATGCACTATCTGATGGATTAGTGCCTAGTCGACGGGCCACAAGCAGAGGATGACTTTCAGCAGGGAATCAGAGTGGCAGCCAGCGAGGGGCAGAGTCCCCCAGGGCTCAGTTCTGGGACCGATGCTGCTCAGCCTGGGGAAGGGCGGAGCCAGTTTGCTGGCCAAATTCGCAGACAAAACCAAAGGGGAGGTGGTGGCCACAATGGAGGAGCCGGTGATCCAGAAGGCTCTGGACAGGCTGTGGAAGTGGGTGGAGGAATGTAGGAAACCATTCAATGTGGGTATGTGCATTTGGGACACAGGAATGGGTGTCATGGGTACAGGATGTGGGGCAAGTGGCAGGAGAGCAGCGCTTGTGAAAGGGGCCTCGGGGTGCTGGTGGACTGCAGGCCGAACATGAGCCGGCAGTGCGATGCGGTGGCCAAGAGGGCGAACGCCACCCCTGGATGCATAGCCATGGCTTGCTCTTCCCTGCAGGAGAGGGCAGGGCTCAGGCCAGGGGGGCAAAGCTAAAGGAACTGGATTTCAGGTTGGATGTCGGTACGTCCTTCCTGACAGGTCCCCCAGGAGATGGAATGGGCTTCCACGGAGGTGGTGGAGGCTCCATCTTTGAGCTTGTTCAAGGAAAGTTTGGACAACCACATACTGGGAAGAGATCCCTTCTGACTCAGTATGTTTCTATGTTTGTTTTCTTGTGAGCTCCAGGTGAAAACTATTTTATTCACCAGACATTTTAAAACTCGAGAGTATTTTTATTATAAACAATGTTTTTACTTGTTTTGTCATTGCTGCTGTGCCTGGAGTTGATTTATGGACTGTTGTAACTATTTATTGTTGGGTTTGTAGAGTTTTCTAGTGGTTTTTATTGTTCTGTTTTATCACTGGATTTTTATTGTTCTGTATGTGTTCTAAATTGTACACTGGCCCAAGACCCCTGTGGGCTATACAGCGGTATAGAAATGTAATAAATAAATAAATTTCTACGTAAAGCATCGTATGCACTTGTAGATTTGCATCCGGGTACGTGCATTAGCAGATGTGACGTTCATGCAGGTCAGAGCCCTCTTCTTGTGGCGACGCACGAGTGGCCACTGCTTTCTTTCCAGACTTCCGCCTCCCCATTGGCAGGCATAGAGTAGTTCCAGGAATGTGGTTTGACTCCATTTCCTTTATGATCATATCTGTAGCCAGACCCTCCTTCTTTGACTGGAGCATTCCTGATTAGTGAGCTAAATTTATTCTGTAAATTTTCTTTTCTACAAAGAATCACGGCCTGCCCAAGAAGGTGACTTGCACTGATATTAATGTTTTATTTTTGTTAGCAGCATTTCTATGCCACCTTTCAGTCCTGATATGGGTCACTTGAGGGGACTTTCTGCAGCAATACATAGATCGATAAAAACACTCAGCAACAACAACATCTCTTTTTATAAAAAACAGTAACAAGCCCAGGCTGCACACAGGGGGGTGAGCAAGAGAGGAGAGAGACCCCGTCAAGGATCGGGCACTAGGTGGCCGTTTCCTGAGAGCAAGCAGCTCCCATGTGGCGTGGCAATAGCAGCACTTTCCTGCTGGAAACCTCCTGCTTTTAGGGGAAGCAGATGGGCAGGCAGGGCTGTTCTTCCTTCTCTCATAGTATCAGCATGCAGCTTGGTCAGGGCTAAGGAGCTCTTCATAAGAGGCACAGATGGCCACCCAGTCTGGTGGTTTGAACAGGGGTTAGGCCAGGGGTCGGCAACCTGTAACACTCCAAGAGCCATTTGGACCCGTTTCCCACAGAAAAGAAAACACTGGGAGCCACAAAACTCTTTTGACCTCTAAAATGAAAATAACACTGCATAAATTGTTTTTCACCTTTATGCAATATGAAGTATATACAGTATAAAAAACTATGATATGTTGCATTTATGAAACAGATCGGGGGCTGTGCTGTGCCGGTGCGGGTCGCAGATCGGGGGCGGTGAGCGACTGAGCTGCATCAGAGGGCTTCAAGAGCCCAGGGCCAGGCATATCCTGGGCCAGGCATATCCGTGGAGCAAGAGGGGGCTGCCCCGCTCCTTCCTACGCTGAGTGGGAAGTGCTGGGTTCCCTGTGGGCAGCCAGTTGGCCACTGAGGGAAGAGAGCACGGGACGAGGGACATTCTGCCCTGCCCAGGCTCCCCTGGCTGCAGGGTGCCCCGGCCTCTGAGCCCACCCCTGGAGGGAGCCAGATGCGGCTGCCCAGAAAGGCGAGTGCAGGCAGGCCAACATACGAGCTTGCAGCGAGGGGCGTGAGCGCTGCCCGTCAGTGCCTGGGCAAACGGGTGGCCGGCCTCTGCAGGGCTCCATGGCTAACTCAGCTTCGGCCCCACAGAGCTTGCTCCTGGCTGGGCTTCTGAGAGAGCGCTGGGGCTTTGGGCAGGAGGCAGGAATTCTTCCTGCCACACCTTGGAAGACTGCCTGGCCTGGTAGGATACCCGTCAAGGAGCTGTGGGGCTCAGTGGGGCTGGCCTCTAGGCTCACACGTGCTGCCCGCACCTTTTGGGGCTCCAGGGTGTGACGCTGGCCGTGGAGGACAGGCTGAAAAGTGCAGTCAGTGCCAGTGGGCCAAAGAAGAGGGAGGGGGCCAGAGCCAGCACTCCTTTTAAGTTGGCAGCAACAAAGCCCCTCCAGGGGCACCTCAGCCTTTGAGGGAGACTGCCCACACCTGGCCCGAAGTGCGGCCAGGAGCCCTCTGGTGGAGAAGGGGCTGGCACACGCACCTCCTGAGTCCCCGGGACTGCAAGTGCTCCCAGCAGGCATCGGCATGCCCAATTCCAGGCTCCTGGAAGCCAGTCGGTCCAGATCTGGGATGCCGAGGGACCAGGAGGAGCCTCCCAACCCCGTCATCGCCTCGGTCCCAGTAAATCTCTAAGGAAGGGCCGTTTCTTCCATCAGTGCCCCATTACCCCCCGGCCTCCTTTTTCCTCCAGATTTATCTCCTGCCCCTGCTTGGCATAATTAGCTGAGGCAGTATCATCAAAGGAAAGCACAAATCTTTTATGAAAAATGCACACCAGGAGGGTGCGGGGGGGGTGATAGAGGAAGGCGGCACGTGGAGTGACATCAGGGGCTTCAATTCTTGGTTAAATAGAGCGATCTCAAATTGGACAAGACCGTCTATTCCAGGAAAGTAGACTTGTGGTAACTGGTGTTTTGGATCTGGGAAGGAGAATTAATCTGGAGCAAGCAGAACACGGATCCTGCCATGGTATTTCGGCAGGCTCAGCTTTTGCGCATTTGCCCGCAGCAGTGCCCCCCAGAGCTGCCTTCAACGGAAGAACCATCTGCCTGCAAGCCTTGCCTGGTGGGCTGGCCGGCTGGGTCAGCTACTGGACGCCACCCACTTTCAAATCCATTGCCATTTTTTAGACCAAATGGGTTCAACCCGAGGTTCACAGAGGAAATCAGTTAGGTGGTTTCTCGGTGATATGGGCTGCTGGCCCCTCCTCCCTTCCTGAGAACTTGAAAGGCCTTTTCTAAGGTTCAGTTGCTGGGGCTACAATTTGGGGTATTTTTGCCCTGTCCCCTTTGCCTTTGGCCCTGCCCACAGTTGGAAGGTGGGATCTTTATATTCATCCAAAATGGATTTCATCCCTTGGATGGAAAGATGCTTTGTACCCTGATTTACAGAGGCTTCTTGGGGAAAGACCCTCTTATCTTTTCATTCTTTGAACCTGGGTCAATGCAAACACAGGACAGCAACCCCCCAGGCAGCAAAGGACACACCGAGGAGCAGTAAAAAATATTAAAAATGGATCCATAATGCAAATGTGATTTGCACTGGAGAAGAAACTGTGCCGTTTCGCCTTGGCATCCACCCAGCATCTTCAGAGAAGAGGCTGTGCTCTTCTGACACTCAGACTGGGTCATTACTATTTCATAGATAAGAGCCCGGGAGTCCAGCTCCTGTGAAATGCTGCCAACCCCTCTTTAAAACTGCTGGATGGAGGCTTGCCAGCCGATGGCTTAGTCGCAAAAGTGCAGCTGCAGCTGCTCATGTTCCCCATCCGTCTTCCAATTAGGTCCTCCTCTTGGCCATTGGCCTCGCTGACCATTGTGGCTGAACGCCCCCCCCCCCCCCGCTAACAGAGGCTCTGCCCCGGCTACTCCATAAGCCACCAGTGGCTCATCGCAGGGAAGGAAAGAGCACAGAAAGCCACCAGCCCCTTTCAGAGTGATGGGTTGTGTCATGGGTATCGTTCCCACCCCCTCTCCAGAAAAACAAAATAAAGCACATTGTCCTAAAAGCTTTCCAGCTCACTACAGGACATGTATGCGCTTGCAAAGGTTTTCCCTGACTTTCCAGGTCAAGTTTCTTCAAACCCCAAACTGGAAGAGGCATTTAAGAGTGTGTGTGCTCAGACTCTCCGTCCAGAAGAGGCATTTTGCTCAGTGGATTCTCAGGCATCGTTTCAGCTGTTATTCTCCAATGGACAGCAGAGGATTTCCATACCAGAATTTCATTCTGCTTGTTCTGATGCACACGTGTGCAGACGCATTCATTAAAGTTCAAATGTGCATTCTATTAGGGAAGAGGGCTTGCAAAAATCTCCAGTTAAGACAAAACAACATGTATGAAAAGGCATAGATTAGAATAAATGTGCAGAACAATACAGATGAATTTTCTTGCAAACATAGAGATAATTTTCATAGTTTGGGATAAATGGAATGTGAGACCAGAGGACACCCTGAAACCAAAATCGAGGACACCCTGAAACCAAAATTGGCAGATTCATTCGTAGAATCATACAGTTGGAAGGGGCCTAGAAGGCCATTGGGTCCAACCCCTTAATGCACGAGTCAAGCCTCCCATCCAGATTCTAGCTAGGCCTGACCCTGCTCAGTGTCCAAGATTAGACAACATGGGCAACAGAGCTTGGCCACTGGTGGAGGAAGCGGGAATGGCCACCCACTTGGATGGCTTTAAAAGGGGATTGGACAACTTTGCGGAGGAGGAGGCCATCTGTGGCCTCTAGCCTTGCTGCCCATAATCAGAGCCAGCATATCCACACACACCAGTTTCTGGGGAGACTGGGCAGGTGGGTCTCTTGCACCCACCCAGCCGGAGGGATCCTGTGGGAGTTAGCTGGCCACTGTGTAAAAGGACAGCTGGACTGGATGGGCCAGTGGTCTGATCTGGCAGGGCTCTGCTTAGATTCTTATGTGCACATTCGTGGGGAACATCCCATCTTTCCTGGGAGGAGCTGGAGTCATTTCTAAACCTGTGCTAATGAGAGCTTTATTGAACTGGACTCTTGGGCTCCAAGAGCCACCAGTCACCAATGGAGAACCTCATGGCTTCTGGGTAACCTGCTGAGATCTCTGGAAGCAGATCTGCCTGAATGGGGGCAGCATTCCGGCTTTCCCAGCTACCATGGGATCCTCACTTTCCCAGCAAGCATCCCTCACTTTCTGCCAGTCCTCTGCTGGTTCCCACGCTTTGCATGGTTTCTCATCCACCCTAAATGTCTCTTCTAAGGCCAGTTGACCGGCAATAGAGCTTTAAGCTGAACTAGACTGGTCTTTGGTCCCCGCTGCTTTTTCTCCCTGCTCTGCCTGCCACTGGGATGCAGCCCCCAAGGACCCCTCCATGACTGCTCCAGGGCCAACAGAGGTTCCCCACCCCTGCTGCCTCATCACATGCCACCAGCAACCTCATGGGGGAGGTTCCAGGTGAATTAATTGATGGTGGTAGGAAATAAAAATCCTTTCCTGGCATCTGGTGCAGGGAGAGAGCGTTGCTATGCCAACTGCATCTGGTCCAGCCACTTGAGTTTTGATAAGAAGAGAAACAAACAGAGAATAAAGCAAAGAAAACATACGCGTGTAACAGAGAGGCAAAAAGAGCGGTGGCTGCCCCTCCACATATCCATCAAAGACTGACTTGCAATGATGCTGCAGACAAAAGCACCAGGCTGCGTCCTGATGTGCAGGTATTTTGTCCAAGCAGCGTCTGCTGCATTTTCGATCAGCACTATTTTGATTGCTGGGCCCAGGTTTAAATCTGTGGAATTCAAAGCTAGGTAATCCATGAGGGAAACAAACCAACAGAAGCAGTGCTTACAGATTAAGGAAAACAAATTGCGTTACGTGAGGCTCAAAGCAAGGGAACCGGTCAGGTTCCGCAGGAGGTTCTTGGTCCCTCCAGGTTTCGAATGGCCACTGAATCTTGCCTGATGTGAAGGAGAATTGCTGGCGGCCGGCCTTGATCCGAGGTTATGCAGAAGCCACTCAGTGGCTAAACATCCAGCAAAGGAAGTGGAAAGGTTGTTGACAAAAACATGAGGCAGGGCCTCAAAAGAAAGAGACTCAGAGGAAGGACTCGAGTTTGAGCATGACTCCGTCCTAGCTGCATTTACTGGGAGTGACCCCCCCCCCAACTTGGGGACAAAGTCTGGGTCCCATGGGGAAGGCTGGTGTCACCCGTGTCTGTGGGGCTCCCCCCACACACACACACACTGCATCCTGCTTTTTTGAGCGCCACTTTTGAGCACCATAAGAGCTCTCCGTGGTGCTGAACTCCAGGCCCAGATGGGTTCCCAGCCATGTTTCACTGCTTTCGCATGAACTGTTCTCTTACAGGTTTTCCCTGAAACCTCTGTCCCCTTTTCTCTTTCCCCTGCTTCAAGTCAATAAACTTCATCTTTAGCATGAGAACTGTGAGGGTTTTCTTTCAGGTAAACCGCCAGCCTAACTGGGTTTCGGGTTGGATGTCAGGAAGTACTTCCCGACAGCAGGACCCCTAGGATGTGGAATGGGCTTCCACACTGGGGGTGTGGGGGTTCGGTCAGGGTGTCCAAGGAACAATTGAACAAGCACATGTTGGGTATTACATGAGCAGAGTAGGCAAGAGCTGGGGATCAGACAAGATTGCCCCACAGACCCTTTCTGACTTGCCAGGTTTCTATGTTTCAGTCTCAGGGAAGGCTGAGAATACAGGGGGTGACCATGGACCTTTTTCCTGTGCACTTAGCATGGTCCTAATGGTTTAAGATCTCCAGCTCAGGCCTGGCAGGAGAGGAGAGGAGAGGAGCTGGCCCTGGCCCAAATAACTGTTTGCCCCGCCACTGTCACGGGAACTTCAGGTAGCACCTCTCCTCCTTCACTAAAGCGTGCAACGTGGCATTTCACATGAAAAGCACGCTGTTGAACTCGCACCATTCACACAAGCAAACTTTCCATCTCTAAGCCTCTGAAACAAGAGGCTGATGTCACACTTCTACACTTGTTCTTCTGGAACTGAAGTAAAGATTGTGATTTTGTACACAGAAATTACATCAGCAACTCAGCAGATCCAACAAACAGGGAAGGAGGGATGCTGTTGGAAAGGGAAGCTGCAAATACTTAGGCTAAATTTAGTTGTAATGAATGGAATCAAAAGAATAAGAAAAGCGTAAGAGCCTAATTTGCAGCCCTGTGGATTTCCAGAGCCATTTACACAGCTGAGCGTCTTTGCAGGCAGCGAAGTGGGAGAGGGGATTCAAGGCAGCTTATTGGGTGTGTGCAGCAAATCCGAGAGAGAGAAAGAGCCCTCATGAAAATGCCACCGGCTTCTAACAAATTGTCCATTTCCTTTCTTGTATGCCTGCTAGAAGCAGGGCTGGTGTCGATTTGGGGCTCAGGCCCACAGGACCAGAGAGATGCATGCATTCGCACATGCACTGGCAGTTGCTCTTGGGTGTCTATCTCTTTGTGTCTTTAGAGGGCCTTGCCTCCTAAAGACCCCCTGATTTATCAAATGGAAGCCAGGATGGGTGAGAGGAGAGCAGCTGATCTGAGGGAACCAGCTGCATGCAGACAGACTGGTGGCAGCGGCAAGGCGGAAGTGCTTGTGGGCCAAAAGCCAGCTAATCCAGGGGGACCTGATGCGACAGAGGTCCTTGGGGCCCCTGGATTTAGCTTCCGCAAGTGCTTAGGACAAGAGGAAGCAACCCACAGACCTGTGATTCCAAGGGAAAGATTTGGGGCTCCAACCCTAGCTGGTTGCTCCCTAAATGAACTGGGAAGCAGAGTCATGGAGTCCGATTCTCATTGGTGAAACCCTGCCACATGGCTCATGGTCATGTGACACCCACGCCATGACTTTTAGCAGAAACTAATCCAGGAAAGTTGAGGTGCACAAATTGAGAAACTCCCCAGGGAGCCAAGGAGAAGCCAAAAGATCCATCAAAGGGTTCAAAACCGCAAATATTACTATTCATGAACTGTAGAAGGCCGTCTTCCATTCAGCTCTTAATATGCTCCTTTGTAAATTGCTTTGAGATTTACGGCTGCGAGGTATAAAGGGTAGGCGCTGTTATTACCCATGGGTAAGATATAATTCAACACCAACAGAACTGGCAGATGTAAGAGAAGAGAAAGTGAAATGAGTGTAGGATAAACAATGGCTTGTTTTAAATATAGCCAAATTAATGTGTCCAGTCTAGAGGGTGACACTTGTGGTGAACGGAGAAAGATAAAGGTTTGGAGACAACGGCAAGCTGCTTTCTGAGGATGGTCACAGGGACTGCTCACACACATGGTCCACGGAGAAGGAAACCTCTGAGGCAGGACTACTGTGAAAGCAAGGCCAGGCAGAAGTCCAAACAGCCTGGGTGTTTTGGACTTCTCCCCCCAGAAGCCCCTACTGGCCTGGTCTCAGAAGTCAGTGATGCTGGGAAAGGAAGTACAAACATCTGGGGATCTCCTGTCCACCATACTTCCTGAAGGACCCAAATCCAGCTGAAGTGAGTCCTGTGCTGCACCTCAGTTCCCTTGGATTAATAGGGTGGGTGGGATGAAGAAGGGGTGGCAGCTGATGTTGAATGCCACCCTGAAGTTGAACCATGTGAATCCACCCATCACCTTGGACGTGGAGCTGAGGACAGTTGTGGCACAGGGCTGGTCACCTGCACATAGTCTCAAGAAAATGAGCCAAGCCATATACTACAAAGGAAGGCCAAGTTGCCACCCTCAGGAAGCACCAGTCCAACTGGTGGGATAGTGCCTCCTGCTACCAAAACACCTGGTCCACGTTCACCCTGTGGAGGTGGGCATTTTTAGGAACTAGCAACATTAGGAGCTGGACTTTGGACGCTCTAGCTTCCTTTGGTGAGGTATCTTCATAGCTCATAGTACAAAGCTGTGGATCTTCCTTTGGGTAAAGAAACATTTCCCCCCTTGTCCCAGCAATCCTGGGGGCCAGATGGGCCGTCACAGCACGGCCAGGAAGGGATCATGACAGGCTCCCAGTGCCAGGTCTGAGCATCAGGTGGAAGAGAGAGAGAGAGAGAGAGAGAGAGAGAGAGAGAAGCAGCCACTGCCCGGGCATAATACTTTTCTTGATGAGAAGAGCTGGTGTGCTTCTCATGCATTATAGATGAAGGAGCCTTCAGAAGTAGATGAGGGAGATTTTCCTGCTATTCGGCCTGCCATCACACCAAATTGCTGTTTTGCGCTTAAGCCATGTGCACAGTAGCAAATCTGGTAATTTCGACCCATTCCTCTTGCCGTAATGGCCAGCAAATGCCTCGTTACAGGCGCACACCCCGTTTGACCTGAGGAGTGGTGCCAAGGCGCCAGCTGGACCACCGGAGAAGAAGCAGCGCTGCTTAAGCTCTGTTTCGAGGGAAAGACGTGGCTGAGACAGCCTCCCGATATTGCGAAGCGGCCCGCAGGAGGGGCTGCGGTTGCCTGCGTGGCCAGGCGGCCAGGCACCGACACCCCAGAGTGGCTCAGTGGACCCCCTAGGCCATAACTTCCTCCCCACGCTTTTTTTCCCTTTTGCTGTGACAGGAGTGTGGCCTGTGGGCAGGGCGGGGATGAGGGAAGCTTCCGCCGGTGGACTAAAAGGGTTCACCTCCAACCTAAAGCTTGCAGAAGGATCAGGCACAGAAGAGCTTCAGCCGAAACCGTCCTTTTCCCCTGTTGTTATGTTTGTCTTTATTTTTAGCTGCATAATTTGGGCTGCTCAGCAGATGGACGGGGTGATAAAATTAACTTGTGATTAAATGCAGAAGGTGACAGGGCGGGAACAAAAAAATCCTTTACATAATGCACACTGTTGTGAAGGAGCTTGCCGAAGTTTCCAGATCCTGGCTTCCAGGACCGATGGCTGCCTTCTGAGCTGCGTCTCTTCCCCACGGCATGTAAGAGCCGATGGAGGCTTGACAGATCAGACCCAGGCCTGCAAGTCCTTCCTTCAGCTGGGAAGTAAAAACTCCTCCCCGTTCCCCTTCACAAGAGGACGAAATAATAGATTAATAAAACAAAGCCAGGAGTCCATGGCTTGAACGTGGACGCCAACAAGTCTGTCCTGCAGCTCAGGGTGCCAAATCACCCAAAACATGGACACACTGAGGCAAGAAATGGGGGAAGCCCACCTGGATGCTTGGCACGAGATGCCAGTGCTGGCCTCTGGTGCCCACAGCAAGGGTGGACAACTTGCAACCAAGGGTGGCATTTGTCTTCTTGGCCACCATGACACACTGCTGGCTCAGGTTTAGCCTGCAGTCAACCAGCTCCCCGAGGTCCCTTTCGCAAGTGCTGCTCTCCAGCCACTTGTCCCCTAACCTGCACTTACGACACCCATTCCTACGCCCCAAGTGCAAGCCCTGGCACTTAGAATCATAGACTAGTAGAGCTGGGAGGGGCCATAAGGGCCCTTGAGTCCAACCCCTGGGAGGCCCGCTTAAAGGGCTTCCTGGCTGTGCTGCTGCCAGCCACTCGCTCTGTGGCTCCCCTGCGCCCTGGCCCTCCACATCGACGCTCCTGGGACCTTGCTCCTGCCCCACCCCTGTTTGTCAGCGCTTGCTCATCTGCTCCTCCGTGCTCTGGGTTTCTATTTACTTATTTTTCAATTTATATCCTGCCTTTTTCCTACAAAGGGCTCAAGGCAGCCACAATGCCTGGCAAATACCACGGAACTTCCCCGGCCTACAAATGATTCAGTGGAGAGCAGATGTACCTGCCTGTTCGTACTGGACAGTATTCACTAGATTCTTATTGTCAAGCCTGTCTTCTCACCCCCACACATGCTGTTATGAAGAGGCTTTTAGCCAGACTGCCCCATCTGGTCTTTCGCTTCTCTTTTTAACTAGGAAAGCAAGAGAAAGCAGAAGACGGGTCTGTGCGAGATGGATACGTCCATCTTCTGGCAGGGGAGGCCTGCAGTCAGCCATTCCATGCTGCAAGGAGATGGTCAAAATGGGTAATTCTCTGAGCGTCCAGCAGCATTCCTCTGGAGGACAGCACGCCATGGTTCCCCTTCGCTGGCCTGGCTCTGGAAGCTTTTGCACCTGGCCAAGACGCAAGGTGTCAAGGGAAGTCCTGTACCTGTGTCACGGGGCCCGGGTGGCCGTTGGGCCTCCCCCAAGAAAGACCTCCATCGAGGCTCATCTCCATGGCTGCAGGCTACCTTGGGTGAAGCAGCCCAGAAGAACTGGCTGCAAAAGGCTTGAGGAGGAGGAGGAGGAGGAGGAGGAGGAGGAGGATCTTCTGCCCTCATCCGCCAAAGCAGGAGCTCGGCAAAAGCCCCTATTTTAAATGAACAGGAATGCCGAATCCTCCAGTTCTGCTGCCTTTGCGTTAAAGAGTTTCTGTTTTTGCTTTCCAAGCTTTACCTCTGACCTGTTTCTCTCATCCCTAATGACAAGTTACCTTAGCTGAGAAGGGTGTGCTAAGGAAAAGGACATAGATTTAAGGTGGCAGAGCAGGTGCATCCACGTTTCTTCGCTCCTTGCACTCAGATGGAGAAAGCCCTTATTTATTTATCTATTTATTTATCTATTTATTTATTTATTAAAACATTTTTATGCCGCCCCATTCGCCGAAGCCCTTGACATATCTCCCTATCCCATCAATTCTGGAGTTTTTATTTCTGGAATCTCTGCCCTGACCAATTCTTGGGAAGGCCAGAGAAATCAATGACAGATTCAGATCAGTTTGGGTTGCTATATGACTGAGCCAGGAATTCCACAGCAGACTGGGTTTTCCTGAATCACATGAATTCAGCTGACTTGCATTTTTTTTAACTTTCTGGAAAATTCGGTCGTACAAAAATCCAACAATAGGAGAACATTTCTCAAAGTCTGGCCAAACATGTCATGAAAAGGGGCATTTGGGGAGGATTCACCTATTATTAGATGTGCCGCCTTGCGCAACTACACACTTTCCAGGGGGGACACAAGTACAAGAAAGTGAGAAAAAACTAATTCCATTGCCAAGAGTCTGGTGGAAGGAAAGGCATCTGAGAAGCTGCAAAGTGCAAATGGAATGGGTAGAACACATACGGGTCCTTCCGCATTCTGTCAGCAGAGCTCAAACAACCCTAAAACTGCTGCCTTGGCGGCTGAGCGGATGTTCCGCACAGCTCGCTCATCGCGGCTGCTTCACCTCCTTTGCAGTACCTCCGTATCAACCCGTGTACAAATTGGGATGATTAGAGGTTGCAAATTGGTGGTGATTGGGGCTAATGGCTTGATGAGAACTTTTCAAACAACTCAATCAGCATGATGGCTTCCCCTGAATTAATTAATGGGAGTCAGCTAATTCATATATCCGTGGGGCTCCATCTGTCTGGAGAGCATGACGGCAAAGGGATCTCGAGATGTTTTGATCTCTGGTTGCAGTGAGGCTGGAAGGGGTGGACCACAGGGGGCCCCTGAGCGTGCGGAGGAGGGGCAGGAGGAACGAGACCGAAAGCGCCATCACATGAGAAGCCCCCTGGGCCAGTTCCCCAGGCCGGCGCCCGCTCACGCACTCTGCCCACGGCAACTGTCTCAGCCGTGAGGGCTGCCTGAGGGACCAGCCAGCTCGCGACCAGTGGACGATGGGCCATGGGGGACCCCTGGATCCCCCTGGTGTGGCTCTGGACACCCATGCTGTACCCACAAGCCCGTTTTAAAGATGCACGTCAAAAGCTACAGAGTTCTGAAAGGGCCTAGTCTGACTGGCTGGCAAACCACATTTCTCCATTTTAGAGGCCATGTGTAGTTTGCATGCAGGTCAGATTTAAGCCTGCCAGTGCTAAGGCTGCAGCGAAGTGGTACAGGAAGCCTTACTAGCAAATCTGCCGCTAACCGGCAAGCCAGAAAAAGTTGACGCCACTGCCAAGGGGAAGCCTGGGAGTTGGCACACTCCAGCCATAGACGGGCCAGGCCACCAACCAGGTAACAGCTGGGGGAGCATTGTGGGCTGTTTTCAGAGGAGTGTAAGCACAGGCACGTGTTTGAAAGCCATTGCCTAGGAGCAGGCATTTTTACCATTATGCTCACTGATAGGCAATTTTTATGGTAGACACTGCTGGGAAATGCTGAGCAGTGCGACTCGCAACGGAGCACTGAGCTTGGGCTCCCACAGGGGCTCTGGTGTACAAACGGCGGTACGTCAGTCTTTGAAGGGGGTGACAGGAACGTCCCCGTCCCCACTGCAGCCTCCGTGCCCTGCTCCTCGGAGCCTCGCGTTCTCTCTCCTAAAGAGCCGCCATTTCCAGGCTCGGGGAAAGAAGAGCTTTCCTCTCGTGGGCTCTTTGGCCCTTTCTTCTGCAGTTTATTCCCTGATGGTGTTTCTATCCTGCCTCTTTCCCTAGCACAGGAACTCGAGGAGGCTGCCGTGGCCCTCCTGCTCCTCCCCATTTTGTCCTCACAACAGTCCTGTGACGCAGGAGAGGCAGAGCATCTGTGACCGGCAGCAGTGGCCCCAGGAGCTCTGTGGCCTGAGTGGAGCTCGAGCCCCAGCCTCCCGAGTCCCAGCCCAGCACCCACTGCTCAAAGCCAGAGGTGCCCGAGGGCCAAGACGTGGCAGCAAAACCATACTTGCTTGGCCAAGTGCCTTGTGTGGAAGGAGGAAGGAACCTTTCACCTTTTGGGAAGGGGTTGGAAAACATGAGACCTTCCCTTCCTTCAGTTTTCCTCTCCCACAGAGGGCAGCAAGGCAAGGGGAGGATGGACCTGTCAATTTGGTTGCCTCTCACTGCCTCATTTTTATGATTTGTCATCCACTCTACCCAAGCAGTAAGATTTTTTTAAAAGAAAGGAGTCTCCACGGACATTCACACGCATTTTGGTGTACGGTGCATGCGTGGATAACATGTCCATGAACAGGGTGCTTTCCATCCATGCCACAGACATGATCCTTCGGGGGACTCCAGTGTGACATTGGGAGGAGTGTAACCAAGCATTGTTTTGCACCATGGTGCAAAACTAAAGATGGGCCGAAGCAAAGCTGTCTGGGAAAAGAGCAACAGATTGAGTTGCAGAATCCAGGGGGAAACTGCATGGCAGTTCCCAGGTTTCATGCCAGGTGCCTTGGTTAGGGCTGAGGAATGTGTGTGCATGCATGAAACCTACATCTTCTCTCATGGGCAGCCAGCTTCCCTTGTTTAGCAGGGTGTTTTCCAATTAAAAAATCATTGGAAGCAATGTGCTCCTTAGAGATTCATTAGGTCTGGGGGACTCATTTGGCCTGTGAAGGAACGAAGCAATCTGAATCCATGACAAGCAATTCAATTACTGTGCCAGCTGGCCAGTGAGGTTTGTGCAGATCACAGGCCTCCTTGAGGCTTCGCAGGAATTAGCCTTGGTCAATGAGACTCAAATAAGCTCAGACAAGCAGGGAGAAGACACAACCAGCCACCGGCCCAGTCGCCAGCTCTCTGCTCTCTCTGGCATCTGGGGCTGAAGGCCACCTTCCTCTGCTGCAGCAACACAGGAAGAGGCATGCTGGGAAAATCCCGTGGATGAACTTTAGGAGAACTGTCCCAAGCTCAGCCCCTTACAAGCATCCAGTGCCCAGAATGAGGCCTCTCCCCACTCCCATTTTTGGCTCTCCAGATAAAATGGCATGGGGAGGGAGACTGAGCTGACTCTAGCAACTGGCGTGGGTGGGTGGGCTCAGCCCCCCCTCCCAGCACACCCACTTTCCTCCTGCCCTGGGTGTGTTTCCACTTCTGGAGAGCCACACAGCACAATCCCTCCTGCAACGGGACAAGGGGCCGGGTGAACTCAGCTGCCAGCTCTGAGTTCCTGGTGCTGGGACTTCAAATATTCCTCTCCTCCCCGGAAGGCTCAGGGATGCCACTGGGTTGGACCTTGAAGAAAAGTAGCAAGAAGTGAAGCTACAAGTAAATGGAAAGGTACCCAAATGTAGCCAGAGCTGGGGAGAGAAAGTGGAATATTTGTGTTCGGTCAAACTAAGCTTGCACATTTGGTTTGGTTTCAGGAGAAAATTATTTTGACATTTAGAACTGTTTCATAACGCTTTGGATTGGCTACTCTAATCAGAACGTTGCTATGGGAATATGGCAATTTTGAACATATTTGTTGAACAACTTGGAACTGGATAGCAAAATAAAGCAAAATGATCTGGATGGGATCAACTGACAGCACGGCGATGGCCCTGTACGTGCTCCGATGGAAGTCAAAGCTAGGCTGGGGAACGCCGGGGCTGCAGGACAGCCTTACTCCAGCACCCTGAATTCACACCGGATGACATTTCAGGAAGGAAGAGGGAAGTTCATGCTCCTAAGTTAAAGTCATGAGAAGCAAAGCGTCTCATTTGGCTGATAGGTCTTTATGGCAATATTTCAACGCAGAACTGTGTCTTTCAATGTTTAAGGCAAGTGACAGTGACTCTTTTTCAATCCAGTTTTGGAGAAGCTCTTGGGTCGCATTCAATGTCACCAAAGGAGGAGATTCGATGACAGAAAAGGGCTGGAGTCAGAACTCCCCAGACAACAGCCGACTTGGGGAACTGCCAGCAAGCCTTGGCATCCGGAGAGGCAGTTCCCCCTTTCCAAATGAGGGCCGCACACAGGCAGAAAAAGCGAGGACCCGCCAAGCATTTGGAGGTTGATTGACAGTGGATGGCAGGAGAAAAAGGCTCCACAGACCCCAGCGGGCTCTTCCCCCACTGGCCCTGATTCTCGTGCATCCTCAGGATGCCCGTCCTGTTTTTCCTGAAACCACATGGGCCAGTCCCTCCTCATGCCTGGGGCTTTGCAAGCAAGTATTTCTGGGGCACCCTGGATCTTTTTGATGACACTGGGGACTCGATCCATCCCACCAGCACTGGCCTAGCCACTTCCTGCTCCTCCAGGGAGAAAAGGCAAAACCATCTCCATGGTTACGAGCTCTTCCTCGGAGTGCTGGAAACCTCTGCACCAGTGGACCATTAATCTGCAGCTTTGCAACATGTGTGTGTGCGTGCGTGTGTGTGCCTGACGGGGTGGGGGAGTGGGAGTGCGCTTGGCTCTCTGCATTTGGCATTCATGCGCTCATTTCCTTAAACATCCATGCACCCCTCGAAACAGCTCCGTATCCTCCACTGATCTGCGCTCCCCGAACGTAAAGTGGAAATGAGGAAGAGATTTAGAGATTTGTTTACTTCACATCTGAACAGGAACTTGTCTGAATTCACACTTCCAAGCTGATGCACAGGCTGGCGCTCATTGGCATGTTGAGATTTCAGGCACGATTCCGGCACAGCCCTGCCAGAATGCTGCTGCCATCAACGCCGGGGAGATTCCAAAGGCGAAGCGGGGGCTCTACCGTGCAGGCAGGGCTCCTTCCACTTGATGGCTCTCCCAAGCCCACCCGTACCCCGGCCGCTGGAGGGGGCGGCTGCAGCGGCTCTCCAGGCAGGGGCCTGGGAAGAGCTCTGCCCACAGCTGCCGCCAGGGCTGGACCAAGGATCTTCTGCAGGGCTCCCATGAGGATGACACAGGACAGAGGCAGGGGCGGATTAGCCGAGGCCTGTGAGGCTCCCAGGCAGGGGGAGAGCAGCAGGGCAGCCTGGGACCAAGCATGGGAGCGCGTGCTGATGCCTGGGGGCTGTCAGAAGGCCCCACCTTTCCACAGCCACTGCACCTTCACCTGACCGCCGGCCACACGCTTTCCAGCAGTTCCTCAACCCACAATTGCCCCTCCCAAAGTTGAGCTGGAGCACCTCCTTGGGGCCCTCGGATGGCTGCAGCTACCTGGAAGGCAGCCAAGGGCCCAACAACGCGGGAGGCTCGGCGCTGTGCCACTGGGCACCAGCCTCCCGCCAGCCTGGCTCTCCCTTTCCAAGGAAGAAGAGAAGCGACCACAGCAGCATCCTCACCCGCTGGACTCCACCTCCAAACGCACGTTTCTTGGCAGCCTCGGGTGCTGCAGGCTGTGACAGCTTCTGATGGAAAACTCTGGAGTATCCAAGTGCGCTTTGTAAAAACGGGCCAGAAATACTTGGGCAACAGAGTGGCAGTCCATCTCCCCGCAGGCCCAGAATTTGCTAAGTGGCTGCCACAAGCCTTCCAAGATTTCTCTGTCTTTGGTTAACATTATCGGACACAGCTAGCAGGTTCTGATGTACTTCTAGTTCGGGCTTTACCATCAGGGCATGACAAATGACCTGGAACGAGTCTCCCATCGGTGCTGGCTGTGTAAAACAATTGCCCCAAATCCAGCACACTCAAGAAGTGGACGCACATTTTCACATATGTAGAGCAGAAGGTGGGAAGTGCAGTCAGGTCACCAGAGAAGCTTTTTCCCCCACTGCCCCCCTTTTTTTCTTTCCTCTTATGACATGCCTGGCTGTGGGATGCTGGGAAAGGTGGTCTGGCACATCTGGAGGGGGCCACGGTGGGCTGGACCGGGAGCCCGGTCCGAGTCTCCCCTTTGGCCACGAAGCCCGTAGGTGACTTTGGGCCAGCCCCCAAGGCTTGGCCTCATCTCCCTCACAGGGTTGTCGTTGGGATAAAAGTGTGAAGAGGCAGAGGATTATGTGAACTGCCTTAAATTCCTTGCAGGGAAAGAGGAAGGATATAATCTAATAAATACAGGAAAACATAATTTGCCCTGAAAGAGAGCAGAAATCAGACTTCATAAATATTCAAGGCTTATCTCTTCTAGCACCGCAGGAGATGTATTAGTTGCAACAGTACTTTTTTTTCAGATGGGTAGTCCTGGAGGTAGAAAAATTATTCCAAATTCTCACTTGCTGTCATGTTTTCGAGGGTCAAAGCAGGAGGAAAACGGTGCTTAAAGAAAAAGACAGAAAGAAAGATCCATATCCTTATGATTACACTTGGCATGTATATTGCATTGCTATATTTCTACCCCACTCTCCTCCTCTTGCAAAAACCCCAAGGCGCTTTACATGAAGCGCCTGTCCATCTTTTCCTCTGAACAACTACCCTGCCAGGTGGGTCAGGCAGTGTCGGGCCCAGGAACATGCTGGCCCATTTCCTTGGAGGTGGTTGGAATGATTCCCTTGCTCTGGGTCCTGCTCCTCATCCCTTCCCGGGCGAAGAAGGGGACTGAAACATTCGGGGTGATGCATCGACGCCGCCAAAAGCTGCCATTCCTGTGAGTCTCTATCTGCAGCCCACTGTGTCACACAGCGCCCCAGGTCAGCTGAAAGCAATTGCCACGAGAAGGGCGCTCACAAGTCATCTCCACCGCAGTGATCTTTGCTTGGAACCTATCGAGCCTCATTTCGCCTCATTTCCTCTCTCTGCCTCTGTGCTAGATACACACCAGAGTGGCCCTGAGACCCCCCCCCCACGGCCCTCCCCAGTGTTTTCCCTCGCCACGGCACAGCTCAGCAACCCTGCTGCAGAAGCTTTGCGGAAGTGTGGTCTGGGAGGATCCTCAGGGCCACCTGCCCCTGGCACCGTGTGACCCCGAGTCGTGCCTGCCGTCCTCCCTGTTGCCTTCATTGCCAGCCATGCCGGTCCCACCCTTGCCTGCCCTCCACCCGCGGGCAGCTTGGAGCAAGCGCACGGCTCCATGCATCAGCTGCTGCCAGATCGGGGGCACCTGAATCCTTGCCGCCCTTCCTTTCTCTTTTGCTCCAGCTCTGAGTGTGTTCTTCTCCTATTCCTGGCAGCCCACACAATTTTGCAAATATGCTCATGATATCCAGACAGCAGAGCAGACTAAGTGGGAGGAGGGGCTCTTGGTTTACTCTTCCACTTTCATTACTTTAAACAGGAGTGGTTGGCGATTTTGTTACAGACGTGCTGGGAGGCATTTATTTATTTGTTTATTTAAAGTTCTTATAGACCATTCTGTTGCAAATGCTCTCAAATGCTCTGTTCAGCCTTGAAAAGAGAAGACTGAGGTGGGACATAATATCCCTCTACATGTACCTCAAAGAGGAAAGTCAAGTCCTCATCTTGCTGATGCCAGAGCGTAAGACTAATAATCTTGAACAGAATAATCAGTTCAAGTTGCAATGACCCAGATGCAGGCTGGACATCAGGAGAAGCTTCCTCACTGTCAGAGCAATGCAGCAGTGGGACCAGCTGCCAGAAGAGGTGGGGGGCTCTCCCACACTGGAGGCTTTCAAAAGAAACTGGGCAGCCCTCTGAGTGGGATGGTGTGGCCTGGTGTCCGGCAACAGCAGGGGGGTGGACTAGATGGCCTTCACAGCTCTTTCCAACTCTACTGTTCTACGATTCTATGAAAACTCTCGTAGCCCTGAACCTGGAGCATGCGATATGTCATTTTCACTCTCCCCCTTATTAATTTTTTTCATTCTTAGGTTGTTTTGTTCTGTTTCTGAAAAAGTGCACATTTTGGCACATTTGTATCAGAAATTGAACTGAATAAAATTTTAGCCATTCCTGGCTGCGAAAGTGAACATTAGAAGTTGGGTTTGAAAATAATGTGCTTTGTGCACACAATCCCCAGGCATTTTGTTAGGAATTTGAGTGCCTGTGTGCGCCTGTGCGCATGTCTGTGTGGTAGAAGGTGGGTGTACACACTCCTGAATGGGCAATCAAGACTGAGTTAGTGTTCCCAAGCCATGAGAAATCTATTATTAACTTCTGAATTTTCCAGATTTTAAAAACAAACTCTGAACTGAGGGAAGATGAAAGGGCGAGTGAAGGGCTGTGTCAGGCTTGGGTGCTCTCTTTGTGCGCACGCCTCTTCCTCCAGATCTTCCCCTTCAGCACCATGGTGTTCGGCATTCTTCTCCTGGAGTTTCTCCCTCGGGGCGGGGAGGGGGGAAGCAGCTGAAAAGCTACTCTGACTAATAGGTGTAAATATTTTACCAGGGATTAATTAAAGATGAGGGCCATGTTGTGCCTGCTAAGAGGGGCATTCGGGGATATGAATTATTACACAGGTCTCTGCTCTAGAAGAAGCCCTCCCTTCTTTTCAAGGCTCTTGTGGTTTTGAAGTTTTTGTAGCAACTCTGCAACATTTTTCAGCATCCCTTTTTAACTAAACACACACTTGCACTCTCACACGCCTGTGCAAAAAAGGAAAACACTTTGGAAATGTCTGAGACGAAGCTGCGTCCAGAATTCTCGATTGTTCTTCCCCAACACGTGTGTGGGAGACCCTCACAGCAGTGTCTTGAGCCAGGTGCCCACACAGAATCCTGACCTTCCTCAGACACTTCAAGGAGATGTATGATAAATGTACAGAAACAGCAGTTGAAGAAAAGCAACTTTGATCACACCAAAGTTGAGACCAAGCATTTGCCAAGCTTTCCAGAGGAGCACGGAGTGGGGTCCCAGCAGAACGGAAGCAGCGGAGCACCGCAGTTCAGTGGTCTTCCTGGCCAGGCAGCTTGT
Source organism: Varanus komodoensis (assembly GCF_004798865.1). Taxonomy (NCBI): domain Eukaryota; kingdom Metazoa; phylum Chordata; class Lepidosauria; order Squamata; family Varanidae; genus Varanus; species Varanus komodoensis. The sequence goes on from NW_025336442.1 coordinate 897,767, forward strand.
CCTCTTGCCAGGGCTGGGGCGGGGGGCTCCCCTTGTGACAAAATGCCAAAGAGTCTGCACACACTGTTCCTTTTCTTTATTATAGCAAAGCAGCATCATTTCAGCATTTTATAAGGGGGATAAGGAGAGGCTGTCAGCAGCTAAAGATTCCTTCCTATCCCTGCCTCCCTGTGGTGGGAAGAGAAAACAATATTTTAGTGCAAGTAAGAGACACTATTCAAGGAGCTAAGAAATAGCTGCTCATCTCTTACTCCAGCTGAGCACCCCCTTTAACCGGGGACCATCCTCAAATCAAAGAGAGACCTCAGTCGAGGGGACACCCCACCAGCTAGAACCATGTCAGGTCAATGGCCGCCTCAAACATTCGACTATCCCTGTTTCTTTCCCTTTAAGAAGGGCTGGATGCATGTTTATCCCATTGTTTCACTTAAAAACAAGTTTCACTTAAAAGCATCCAAGTTTCACTTAAAAAATAAGCTAATTGTGTGTGGTGGCGATAGAAAGGGCAGAAAGCAAAAGATTAAAAGGCAAGAAGGGGTGAAGGGAGAGATTCCTCCTCTCCGCTGACATCAATCACACGCTGTCAACAGCAGCACTCCCCACCCGCACATCCCCGGCACTGTGGAACGCAGCCCGCCTTGGATGCGGGGAATGCCATGTTTCCTGATCAGAAGCAAGAAAGGGAAAGGAGCGGGGGGCCGCCTCCCGCCCAGGACACCTGGAGAGGTTGCGCCGGGTGCGACCCCGTCTGCAACACGCGCCACCGTCTTCCTCTTCTCCGTCTCTCGGAGTGACACGCTGCTGGCTAGGGGGCTGCCACAGCAGCAGACGAGAGGCGACCAAGCACCGTGCCAGATGGGCCCGGGCGGCCAGAAAGACGTTCAGCCACCCCCCGCCACCCCCACCAGAGCCCGGCCCGATTTCTCAGGCGCTTGCCCCACCTTTTTCCCGCAAGGGACCCAGGGTGGTTCTCGCAGCCTCTTCTGGCCCATTCTATCCTCACGACAACAACCCTGTGAGGTAGGTGGGTCTGCGAGTCAGTGGGCAGCCCAAAGGCACCTGGGGAGCTCTGGGGCCGAGGCAGGGAGAAGCCTCCCAGCCCCCCGTGGCTCAGCTCGCAGCAGTGGGGCCATTCGCTGGTGATGAACTGTCCTGAACGGTTACGAGCATTACCACCATTGCCGCTGTCCCCCTGGGCCAGAAGAGGGGCATGAGGCACCAGGTGATAAGCGGAAGGATTCGAAGAAACCTTGTAAGAGCTCAGGGAGGAATTTTGCTTACTCTCTCTGTGATGGTCCCCTTCTCCCATGCCTTGGGAGGCACCGGATCCACTGCAAGCTGCTCAGGCACTATTACGCTGAATTGAGCCGTAAAGGGAGAGGAGAGGAGAGGAGAGGAGAGGAGAGGAGAGGCCTCTCTTTCTCTCTTGCCCATGCCCAGGCACCATTTCTTCCTCCTTGCACCAGCTTCCCCTGAACAGATGATGAATTATTCACTGTTTGAGTCCGGGGGATTCAGTGGAAGTGACTTGGAAATCAAATCAGCATTATTGTCAGCCCACGAGAAAGGAAAGGCCACATGCTGGAGAGGCCACGATGAAGAACAGTGATCATCACGCCAGGACCACTGGACGGCAAACGAGGAGGGCGTGGGACTGGACGTGATCGCATTTCCTCCTCACTGTGCTCCTCCGCAACATGACTGCGGAAAGGCAGAGAAAGCCTCTGCCTTGGGCAAGCCCCTTGTTAGAACCTGGGATCTGCAAGGGCTGGAAAGGGCAAGAACGGTGGGAAGGAGACCCAGCGCAGTCTGCCGGTGGGTGCAACCAATGGGTCAGGCGCAGTCCCATGTCCACCCTGTTCCTTGAACCCATGAGCTGGGTGCCGTACTGCAGTCCCACATCCCAAGTTGGATGCCAGGTAGCCCTTCCTGACAGTTAGGACCCCCCGGGTATGGAATGGGCTCCCACAGGAGGTGGGGGGGGGCCCTCGGTGAGGGTGTTCAAGCATGTGGTAGGCATTTCATGAGTGGAGCCGGCTGGAGCCAGGGGTCAGACTAGATGGCCCAGTGGGTCCCTCCTGACTCACTCTGTTTCTCTGTTTCTATTTGGTGCTTGGGCCCTGCCCCCTTTGCTTTTGATGTGATCCACCCCTGGAATACAGCTTGCAGGAGGTTGTCTGAAACGCGATGCATTCTTTGGGCTGACCGAGGCTGGTGGCGGAGAGTTGCAGAGCTCCCACCTCCCGTCCGTGGCCCTGCAGGCCGGCCAATCTGGAAGCTTGCTCTTTGGCAGGGCTTGCTCCAACCAGGCTGATGAAAGGCTTTGAAAAGCTCGCCCTTCCCTGCTCTTGCATGGACATGTCTGCTGCCTGTGTCTTGTTTTCCTCTGCCGCAGTTATTTCTGAACACGTGGCATGTGACTGTAACAAGGAGCAGTTCCTACCTTGAAAAGATCACCCCAGGACTGTAGCTACATTCTGGACTCCTTTGACATTGACGGATGGCAGTCTCGCAGCTTCTGCAGCTTCTTTTCCGTGATCAGCGGCACCGTCACAGGGACCAGGGTGCACGGAGACCGTGTTAAACACCGCCTCCTGGCCTTTGAGAGAGATTGATAAAGAAAACCTGTGCACTGTGGCATCCACAACCAAGGAGGAATGGCTTTGCAGAGACTCCCTGACTCTCCTGCGATGGCTGGTCCTGGCCTGGCCTCATCTTTGAGGGACATTGGAGACTGCACTCCCTGCCTCCCAGGGCACATCTGGCCCAGGGGGAAACCAGCTTGTCCTCCAGGGAGCTCATTTCGCTCTTCCATACCAGTGAGAATTCGTATAAGAATGTCAGTGCTAAGAACTGGCACCTGAATGTTACACAGAAACAGAGCAAGTCAGAAGGGGTCTCCTGGGCCATCTAGTCTGACCTCCGGCACCAGCCGGCTCTGCTCACAACATGCCTGCCATGTGCATGTCCAGCCTATCCTTGAACACCCGCACCGATGGGGCCTCAGCGACCTCTCATGGAAGCCCATTCCACACCCTCGGGGTCCTGACTTTCAGGATGTGCTTCCTGGCATCCAAACAAAACCTTGGCTCCCTGAGCTTTGCTCTGTTGGAGCATGTTCTGCCTTCCTCTGCAGGGGAGAACAGGTCTCTGCCCACCTCTGTGTGACATCCCCTCACATACCTGCATGTCGCCAACAGATCCCCTCTGAGTCTCCTCTTCTCCAGGCTGAAAAGATCCAGTTCCCTGCCTGTCTTTCTTCTTCCCTCCCATTCCCTTTTTCTTTTGTGTGGTAGCTTTTAGATTACAAACCTAAAAACCCCTTTATAGATTAAAAAGGGCAGATAATTTCTCAGTATTATTCAGCTTTACAAACTGCTAGGGAGCTCTTTCTGGCTGAAGGGAGGGAGGGAGGGAGGGAGGGAGATGCCATCCAGCCTTTCTGCATGGAACAAACCCCCACCCAGGCTACTGTTTCCGCTATTCCTTGGGGAACACTGCAAATTCCAGTGCCTCTGCATGGCCTCAGGATGGTCCAGCACCAGGGGAAAATTAGCACCACCAGAATGTCAAAAACAAGATTTGAGCTTTCAGAGGAACTCTTCTAATTTCCTTTTGTAAAAGGAATGCAAGCTGTGAAATGCGGGATCAGCGGAGCAGCTACTTATGCATCTTGGCATGACAATTAAACTGAATAAGTCATGAGCCCTTTTCCATCTGCCTCACTGCGCAGAAGGGACCTCGCGCGCTCTCTGCTTTCCTTTTCACACAAGGCAGCCATTTCACCTTCTCGGTTCCATATGGTCCCAGATCCATCTTTGGGGTTGGTAGGGTGGCCGCTTCTCCCTCGCCAAAGAAGGGCACATGAGGGCTTGAGTCTACCCTGAATCGGCATTGGCTAGTGAGCAGCATGGGGGCAAATTTAGAAAGAGCTGTGATTACTTCAGCCAGCCTTGCCCAACCTGGTGCCCTCCAGGGGTTGCAGCCTAACACGTCGAGAAGGAGGCCGCTTGGGCAAGGCTGACGGAAACGGGACTGTGGGAGCAACAGGAAAGGCCCTGTTCCACTTCCTTGCAGGCCTGAATTCCTGCTTGGCAGACTCAAGGCCCCCACACTCCAGCCCCCCTCGAGTCCCAAACCAAGCCCTCTTCACATCCCCCCAGCCCCATCTCAGGATTTCAGACCTGCAAGGCATGAACGTCTGGATCCAGCAGGTATTCCTAAATACAACAGAACTGAGGGTGGCTAGTGTGAGACCGACTACAAAGGTGCAGAGACATACAGAGGGTTAGAAGGAGTTGGGGGTCACATACCCATTTCAAGAAGAGGGATGAGGCTGACTGGGTAGGTTACAAGAACCATATAGAGGCACACAAGCACAGTACAGAAACATTGGGAAATTATCAGAAGAACATTGTAACACTTGAGGAACAGATAACAAATAAAACAGTCAGAAGTTACAGTGTCAATGCTTGCTTTTACAGCCAGGGGTAACCAATTCTATAAAGGCAAAAAGTAACCCAGTTTAGTATTGCGACAGCAAGTGGAGGAGCAGCGGAGGACATTGTCACAACTGTGCCCCTTGCACACACCCGGCAGTTAGCAAGTTGATACATCTTGTGGTTGTGTTGCAGCCTCCCCGGCCAGCTGCGCTGTGCATTGGAGGACGAGACTAGCCAGCGGGGGACTCGTCCTCACATCCTGAGGCTCGTCTTCGTCCCTGTAGGCCAGGGTTCCTCAAACTTTTCCAACAGGGGGCCAGTTGAAAGGTGCCCATGGTGGGTGCGGGCTGCCAAGGCAGTGCCGGCGGGGGGCGCAGGGCGAGGCAGCTGCTTTCTCAAGCGGAGATCGTTTTCTCTGAGATCGTCCAAAACGATCTCCCTGCGAGCAAGCTGCTGTGCACGGTGAGGCACCGGCTTGCTCGCGAGGACGTTTCTCCAAGTGAATCCAAATCCATCTCCACACGAGCAAGCCGCGAGTGCCAAACCTCTGGGGCAGGCCGATTAAACGGGCACAGCGGGCCGTATCCGGCCGGAGGGCCATAGTTTGAGGACCCATGCTATAGACCAGGGGTCTCAAACTCGCGGCCCGCGGGCCAATTGCCCGGATGGGGGGGCACGGGGGAGGGGCCCTGCGGCCTTCAAAGCGCCCAGGCCGGCCTCCGGGAGCGACGGGGATGAGCGGCCCCCCACCACCGCGGCGGTGGAAGACTTGATGCCCAGACGCTACTTCCAGCGGCCCCCAGGTCAGTTGAGTTTGAGACCCCTGCTGGAGACAGAGCCTGGGTGGAAGAAAATCTGGAGCACTGGGAGAGTGTAGGAAGGGTGGGGGGGGCAAAGATTTTTAAAATTCAAAATATAAAGTTTATTAGGATAATCCCTACACCCTCCCAATCATTTGATCTCCCAACTTTAGTTCTGTTTCTTCCCTGTTCTGAAACTTGACATGCCTCTTCGAAATCTGAGAGGACTGACGAGGGAGTTTTCAGCTAAACTAGCGGGTCATTCTTAAGCTTTGCACCCATGCAAGAAACATTAAGGGAAAGGGGAGGGGCTGGGGGCGCAGCCAGGGCCCTCCAGGGCCCTCAGGGCAGCAGATCTGGGGTTCTGCACTCCTGCTGTATGATAGGAGGATGACTATGAAGGCCGAAAGCCAGTGGAGGCTCTACTTTGCTTGCAGACAGTCCCCAGTGCAGTGCTGGAAAAACTGCCTGGAACCCTGGAGGGCCGCGGTGCTGGCCTGTGTCTACAGCACTTGGCTAGACGGATCAGGAGAAGGCAGCCTCCCGCCACACCCTTTAAAACAGCCCCTTCATCAGGTGCCTGAGGACGCGGTTCTCTATTCGGCTTTTGGGCAGGATGGGCACAGGTGAGGAGTAGAGCCCTTCTGCAGGCAGACAGCCCCAGATTCGACCCGCAACATCTCCTTTTGGGCTCAGAGGGAATCCTGCTTGGAACGGCCAGGCCAAGTGGGTCGCCCTGGGCCGACCCAGCCACGCCAGCTTCCTTGTCCACGAGGAGTGCCTGCAGCGGGGCGGGGGGTGGGGATCGCGGGGCCTCCCTTCACATGCCGATGATCCCCGTCTGGACAAACTCCAGCCCGGAAGCCCAGTTAGAAAGTTGCAAATACCAGGGCCGGTTCCAGCTTGCCGTGTATTTGGACCACCCAGCACTGCAGGATGCAAAGACTGGTCATAATGAGCTCCACTCGTGAAAATCGCGGTTGTGCCTTGGTTGCATCGGGAGAATCTTTAAAAAGGAGTGGGCTTTATGGCTCAGATGACCTGCAGCGCGAAGGGCAGGGCAGGCAGGGCGGTTGGTGAGGGAGTGTGACCCATAAGCCACACATTTTAATTAGGAGTCCCTCTGTTCTCCAAAGTATCCTAACCTTTTATGGCCTTTGCCTCTGTGGGCCTTTGCAGGGGCTTAATAAAAACAGTCATAGTACATTGAGGGAGACCGCAGAGGGGAGTCCTGATACATAAATGCTGCAGGAAAGAGCATGCGCCAGTAGGGTGGCCAGGTTAGCATCTTCTGCAGAAGATAATCCTCTGTTTTGGAGAGCATCTGAGGACAGTCCTCTTGAACATGTCCTTTTTAAAGATAAGATAGCATTATGGGCCCTGAGAATACCCAACTGGTTAAGCAGGCTTGCATCTCTCCTACACAGATGGTGAGATATCTTGTATCCCCATTTAAGTTCTCGGTATTTCCTCGTGCATAAGCATAAGGCAAGGTTCTAGTCCTCTTAGTTTTGGCTAAAGGGTTGATTTTTTTAAGAAGTGAGGAAGCTGCCTTATATGATACAAGGCCTTTGGTCATCCAGCCTGGTATTGTTAAGACTGACTGGCAGTTTTAGACAGGATTAAATTATACCTATTTCTACATTTGCACATACCCATGTAAAAGTGCAAATGTGATGTAAATTGGCAGGGGTTTTTTGCCCTCTTATTTATGCTATGTGTTAAATGGGCATCCTAGACTTTCTCAAAGGCTCTGAGCAACATCTTTTCTTGTGGAGGCTGTTGCAGCAAAAAGAAGAAAATGTGTTTCAGCAGTGCTCATCCATGCATGTACTAGAAGCAGAAAGGAATTCCCAAAGAAGGTCAGACTTAGGATATTTTAAAACGAGATACAGCAGTGGTTTAAAAGTGTATTAGTCACAGAGCCAGGAAAAAGGAAGTAACAGCAATCCAAGGGCCCCTTCCCTTCCCTATAGATGATGTTTTAGGTATCTGTCCCTTTCAAATTAAGCCCTGCTTTCCCTCTTCAGTCTGGATAGTGTTCCTCCTTGATATGAGTTATGATGAAAAATTGCAGGAGCTAGACAGAGAAAAACATGTTGATTGTATGTTTACCAGAACGTGCATTAACATACCACATTTGTCTGGGTTCCAAAGGAGTAACCTTCGGATCCTCCTTGTCTTCTTTTCTTGCCAGTGTCAGCAAGTTTAACACAGTTTGTGGTATTAAAAACAGGGCTGTGGGTGGGGCAGGGTGCAGGAGAAAGCTTGGCGGCTTCCGAAATCCCTTCTAAATCTCTTTTATCACTTGTGCTGCATCCATCTTTAAGTGACTGTCAGGATCAAAATTGTGTATGCAAAAGAGGAGGAGTGCAGGGGGGACATTAGCATCCTGAGCTGTGAGACATAAATATGCAGAGAGGTGAAGACAAGATTTCACAGAACACAGCCAACACTTTCCTGCTCCAGCCTGCAAAATTAGCACGTTTGCATTCATAAGGATCTCATTTTGCACCGAGATCTGGACCTCTTGCTGTTGACACCCCAGGATTCAGCTGCAGTCCGACAGCCCTGCCTGCCCTTTACCTGAGCCAGAGAGTCAGAAGAGCAGAGTCGGAAGGGGCCAAGAAGGCCATTAGGTCCAACGCCCCGCTCAGTGCAGGACACCCGTTTGCACCATCCCACTCAGAGGGCTGCCCAGTTTCTTCTTGAATGCCTCCAGTGTGGGAGAGCTCAGCACCCCTCCAGGTAGCTGGACCCACTGCCGTCTTGCTCTGACCGTGAGAAAGCTTTTCCTGATATCTAGCCTGAACCCGGGTTGTTGCAACTTGATCGATTCTGGCCAAGCTGCACGTTTTCCATGGCTGCAGATAACCAACGTGATCACCAAGAGGGCAAGAGTGGCTGCCATCTCCTCATTAGCTATTTATTAAATCTAATTTGAGGGGCTAATGACCATCAGGCTCTCGAGGGTGTTCAGCTGCAGCTTTCAGCAGGCTTGGTTTCCCTGGCACTTGCTTGGCAAGAGCCTTCTGAAAGGTCTGATGTTTTTACAAGCACACCCACAAAAAAGTGAGGATGTTTCTGAACAAGAGCTTTGAGTTTTGTCTTCCCTTCAGCGTGTTTTATTGTTCCCACATGTTGATATTTTCAAAGCTGAAGGCCCACCAGTGAGGGTGTTCAAGAACACGCTGGACATGCACATGGTGGGCGTGTCGTGAGCGGAGCCAGCTGGAGCTGGGGGTCAGACTAGATGGCCCGGGAGACCCCTTCTGACTCGCTCTGCTTCTCAAATGGCCTCCCAGGTCTGCCCTTTCAGGGTGCCGTAATCCGCCTGTCAGTGCAGGCATGTGGGGGGGCAGGCCATGGCTTCCTGAAGCCCTCGCTAGAGGAAACCAGCGATTGCTGGAGAGGGTGAGGAGATGGCTGGCAGTTGAATGCTGGGGTGTCTCTTTCCTTACCCCGCAGCTTCCACAACCCCCGTGGCCTGTGGGCTGGACTCCAGGATGACAGCAAGTGTAGCCCAACTCCTCTGGAGAGCGTCGGGTTGGGGAAAGCTGGGCTATGTTGCAATGCGCATCAGCCCCAGTGCACACTCCTCTGTGGGCCCCTTGGCCCAGAGTTCACGCAAGTGGCCGGCTCCATTTGGAAGGCCCTCCTGCATCCTGGCTCGCCACTCTTCCTAATTGGCATGGAAGACCGTATGGAAAAGGAGCACCCAAGGACAACTGGGTCTTAAAAAGGGACGTAAATGTTGCAATGTTTGGAATTTGTGTGGTGGTTTGCCATACCGTTGCCTGTTCTGTGAACTGTGGTATGGTCCCAAAATGAAATGCTTATTGTTAACAATATCCATGCCACCCCTGTTAAAAAAAGCAGGCACACGGCCCCCACCCCAGGCTCCGGAGCAAGGACAGGAGCGCCGGCTGGCCGGGCCGTGGGGAGTGCAAGCGCACCTGCCTTTCCTTGGCCTGGATCTGCTCACACCTGCCCCTCACCTGCTTTGACCAAGGAAAACAAGCCCCCAAAGGGCTCCCCCCCACCTGACATGTCGAGATGGCCTGCGACGTTTTCCAAACACAGTGTCTCCTGACAGTTTCCGGAAGGAGAGTGCAATTCAGACCACAAAGGCGGGTATCGATTTGGTCTGGAGAGTAATTGGATTGTTCCAAAATAGCTCTGCAGCACTTTCACCCCACTGACACCAGAGAGACACAAACGGGTTATTTGGATGAGCAAAGTCAGAGTTGTCCAGCCAGCTCCCCACCTCCTCCTCCAGGATGCACCAGGCACTCTCAGCTGCTGCAGCCCCAGCACAGCCCCCTCCCAGGCCAGAGCTGCAGGCCATGGGGGGGGGGGCAGCTGAAGGGGCCCCGCCATTAGCCCCATGTAAAATCCTTCGGCCCGGCCCCCGGCCACCTGCCACCGGCTACCAAGCCCTGTGGATCCATGGGCAGCCACGGGCCCCTGGGCTGGAGCTTATGCCACCTCGCAATCCACCACCTTCCTGCGGATGTTTAACTGCTGCTTGTGCCCGAGGAGCCTCGCTGCTGAGAGCAGATGGATCTGTCATCCATGCTCACGCATCACCATCTTGAAAGCGGGCGGGTGCATGGCTCCACACCAGCCTCTTCCTGCGGACTCAGCCCCCCCCCGTCTCCCCCACCCCCATGATCAAGGGAAGAAAAGTTGGCTGGGAACTCCTCCTGGGGGTAAACTGAGCATCTGCGGGGAGCTCAATGCTGCTCTTCTTTCTGCCCTTTATTTCTCTAAGTGCATAATCCATTTATTCTATTCCTATCGGTCTCTTTTTCCTGTGAGGAAGCCCAGGCACCTTGCACTGCCCTCCTCCTCCCTGTCGCAGCCTCGCTGTGCTTTCCCAACATGCTTGAGAAAATTAGCGCCAAGCTGGGGGGTGGGGGCACGGCTGCAGAAAGCCCCCCTCCTGGCTTTTAGACCCTGGGGAAGTTTTCTGCACTGCCTCCTGGGCCTTGACAGCCTCCTTGCCATTCTTCCAGTGGAGCCCACAGTTTAATCTGGCACTGAAAAGATGGTGGCCTTGGCCCCAGCGGGCTTCGGAGGGGCGATCGCTCCAGGCGGCTTCCACTGACAAGACCCTTCCTCCTCGGAGGAGGGAGTCAGAGGTGGTTCATGGCGTCTGGGAAGTTCCAGCTCAGGAGAGGCAGCACTGCCCAAAATCACACAGGTACTGTGCCGAAATGTGCATCCACAAAGTGACGTGGGGAAAGCAGCGCTTCCAACAACAACTTCCCTTCCACGCACTGCCCTAATGCAAATGCAGGCAAGGCAAGGCGGGCCGGGAGACTTAAATTGAGATATCCATCAAGGAATCCGTTGGCGGCTTATCACATGTACCTCAGTGTGTTTAAAGCATTGCTCGTGGCAACTGAGTCTGTGTGGAGCCTGGGGCACCGCTGAGGGCTCTTTCTTTCTTCCTGTCGGAAAGACATCAGATTTCAAATGACTTTCACTGTGGAGGCAGTGGAGGGAGGTGACAGGCGAATCCCAGGCCTGCCCCTTTCATCGCCCCCACTCCCCTCCTGTTCGCCTGCCTGCTGGCCTCGCCTTCTCCCTCTTCTGACACTTGCAGAAAGCGCAGCCACAACATGAAAGGGCCTCCTCTCCCTCACAAACACACCCTTCTCTTCAGACCAGAGGCAAAGCAACAAAACAGATGGGACACCTCGAGCTCCGGGGCCACTGCGTCCCCGGAGCAGTCAGGAATGCCACAGCAAAGGCTTTGGCCCCCACTTGGGAAGAATCGTATTGCCGGCCACAAGGAGCAGCGGTCAGGAGGCAGGGGAAGAGAGGCAGAACTCAATCTGCTGGGCCTGGTGCAGATTCCCCAGACCCCCCCCCCCAACTCCAACTAGGGCAGGGAAGAAACCTGCCCTGCATGCTTGCCTCTGGAGCAGAGAAATTCTCTGGTCAAAGGACGCCTATCTGACCGGTGAGGGTCGTGCCTTCCCAGGGTCTTTCCAGAGATGAATGTGTGTATTTGCAGGTGCTTGCTACTTCTGGAGGAAGCCAAGAAGCCAGAGCCAGCCCTGGCAAATGTCCCCGGGCCATCCTGTTCCCAGAGCGCTCCGGCTCGGCTTCTGAGTCCTTCAGGCACAGTGACGGTCGCAGGCGGCCACTCTATGGAACAGGTTGTGGCCACAGGCCAGCCCCCCTCCTAGGGGGATGCTTAGCCCCCAAGTGGCCTGGCTCCAAAGTATTCTGTGCATTGCGCTGCCTGATAGCTGAAGCTCGGGGGAGTTCTCAAAGCACAGGCTGCAAATACTGCAATAAGGAAAGGAATACATTTTCCAGTATGCAAACTTTTAAAGCAATTTAGCATCCAAGAGCCCTTGAGTGCAAACTAGAGTTGACAGAAATGCAGGCTTGGCCTGGGAGACCTTTCCCATGGGGAACCCTGACAAGACCCAGAATTCGTGCCAGGGAACATGGCGGGGGCTGCCATGGCATTCCTGCCCCGCTCGTGGACTTCCTGGGCGCTTTCTGGCCTCCGGGTGCCGGACGGGATGGCCTTGGCCTGATCCAACCTCAGGGACGACCTGGCACCAAAACGATGGCAAAGCCGGCCCCAGGCAGGGCTCCGTGAGGAAGCCGTGGCCCCCCGACCCTGCCTGAAACTGCGGCACTTCGTTCTGAGCGAGAACGGCCGGCCTCCCGGCCATTTGGCGGCATCAGCTCATGAGGAGGAAGGCTGGCCAGCAGCTTCCCGAGAGATCTTGCAGGCGTGTGCTCTGACAATGAAGACAAATGCAGGTGTTTTCAGCTGCTGGCAGAGTGTCATTGGCTTCCAGAGCCACCACAGGGTGCAAATAAGCTGTGGGAGCCCCACCACCCCTCTGCAGAGCCCCCGCCGCATTTTCAAACAGGGGCACCAGGCAGGTGAGGTGGGGGCAAGAGCCCTGCACAATGAGAGCCAGCATTTCAGAGTCTCATTTCTTATTTAGAATTATGTTTAGGCTGCCTGTCTCCCAAGGCAGCGCTGGAGAGGCGATCTGTTTATTTACAGGACGAGTGGTCCTTTAGGCGATGAGAACATGATTGTTGTGTTTCCATGTCTTCTGTTATGGGAGACACTGGGAGACATTGTTTGTCTTCACATAAATTCCTTTGCTGTGAGCCTCTCTATGGACACTGCCTTGGTATCCTGGTCTCCGAAGACATGAAGAGCCACTGAATTTCATAATTAGTTGGCTCACTGGTTGAAATGGGGCCATTGGTGATGCTCACTTTTGCAGCCGGCCTGGATCACGGCGTTCCAGATCTGCCACTCAACTGGGAGTCTGTGGCGAGTTTGGAGCTTGTGTACAGCAAAGCTGTGCGCAGTCCGCACCACCCTGGACCTCCGGTCCTCCCACCCCCTGGGGAGGCCACCCTGACCCGCTGGGACCGGTGCCTCCGGCTCCGTCCTGCCATACCCGCCCCGGCCCCTGGGGGGCCCTCTTCGCCCTGCTGCAGGCGAGCCTCCCAACACGGGCACCCAGGCATGCCAGGGCGCAAACGACCGAAAAGCGTGCGTGCCACACGGCCACGTGCGCCAGGCCCCCCGGAGGCGCTCGTGTGCTGCTGGTGTGACGCTGGCCTCGGGCTGAGCTCCTCTGGGGCGGCGCGTCCCCTCCAGGCAAGGAGCGCACGCACGCAGGCAAGTCCCTGCGGCACAACCTGAGCAGCGGCTGGGTAGGGGCAGCCGCGCTCGCAGCTGCAGGCCACGGGGGGCCAGCTGAAGGGGCCCCGCCATTAGCCCCATGTAAAATCCTTCAGCCCGGCCGCCAGCCCCCTGCCACTGGCTACCAAGCCCTGTGGATCCATGGGCAGCCACGGGCCTCTGGGCTGGAGCTTATGCCACCTCGCAATCCGCCACCTTCCTGCGGATGTTTAACTGCTGCTTGTGCCCGAGGAGACTCGCTGCTGAGAGCAGATGGATCTGTCATCCATGCTCACGCATCACCATCTCGAAAGCGGGCGGGCGGGCGGGCGGGTGCGTGGCTCCATGTGGGAGCTGCTCCAGCGAGCAGCTGGCGGAGGCTCTGTGGGCCAGTCATTGGTGGGAGGGGTTCCTGCAGCCACGCTCGTTAGCACTAATAAATGCAGGCTTCCTCCCCCTCCCCGCTTCTTCTTATTAAAGGTTCAGGCAGCAGGAAGAACCGTTAGTGTCTTTTTTAGCTGTGCCAGCCAAGGAATGGAGATGCTTCATGTGCCGAGGCCAAGATAACAAACTGGGTCGGGGAGAAAGAGCCCCTCGACCCAAGCGGTGGCTGGGAAGCCACAGTCTGAACGCCCCCGGAAGGGCAGGCTTTGCTGGCAGCAGAGCGATAGAACAGTGGTGCTCAGCAGTGGATCCCAAAGAGTCCCAGTTGCCAGCTGGCGAAGGACCCCCTGAAGCAAAGCCCTGGGCCTTTTCGCAGCCAGGGGCACCGCTGACTCCTTCCTTGTCCCCCCTGGCCTTGGCTGCAGTCCTTTCCCCCGAAGCCATTTGCCATCTCCCATCACAATGCAGAACCACTAGGGGCCGGCTTGCTCTAAAGGGGCACCGAGGACCCATGAGGTGTACAAAGCCTTGCTCTGGGTGGAGGGCATCCTGCTAGCCGGGCTCGTCTTTCTGACTTTCTGGCTCCTCAGCAGGGCGGTGGCCGCAGAGATGGTCCTGCTGAGGACGTCCATGTTGGCCGTGGCATACAAATCCCTGCCAAGCGCTCCAGCTGTGCGTAACTGCAAGGCCATAAGTAGTCTTCCAGAAAAGCCCCGTGAAAAGCCATAAATAAACAATTTGCCTCCCATGCAGATTGTCTGATTGTAATGAATAATTCATGGGCAAATCAAAAAACGCTGTTGACATTTTGCAGGATTGCTTCAATTAGCACCGAAGCAAAGACTTGTGCACATGCAAATAGCGAGGTTGCTTATCGCGACGCTTTATTAATCCATTTTATGGTGCAAATTTATACAGGCTCCCTCGCGCAGGCCTCCAGCTGCAGCCATTATTGGATATAAATGAGTTGGTAATTGGTATTGATCACGAAAAGAGAACAAGTTTGAAATTAGGCTGCCAGGGATCCTCCAGAAAGGCCAAGCAGTCCCGGGGCCTGTTCCCGCTTGTTCTTTCTTCAGGCAATCAAACATGTTTTATATTCAGAGAAGTGACTAATGGATCATCTGGAAGAAAAAGTAGGCTCAGATCGAACATGGCTGAAGTGATTAGCTCAATTCCGTTGTACTTATCTATCGACTATTTCCCTTTCTGTCCGAGATCGCCACTGTTTTCTGGGAAGAGAGTCAAGGCATTCTTGCCTAGAAAGCCAGAAGCTGTTGGAGTTGGAGAAAGAAAGTTCTCCAGCAAGCCGGGACAGAAAAATGTTCCACCGGTCCTCAGAATGCCTCCAACAGTGAGTTGCTGTTAGCTGGGTCAGCAGGAGCACAGGAGCTTGGGACACCTGTGGTCTGAGTCAGAGAAAAAGAGTGCCAGGGCAGGCAGAAGCTTCCAGTTTCTGATTGTCACTTTCTGGAATTCTCCGCCAGAGCACAGGATGGATGACGGGTGCACCCCCCACCCCCCACTTTCTGTCTCCCTTGCTGCATCTCTCCTGCTTTTCTCTCCTCCAACCTGTCTGTCCTTCCTTCACCATTTACCCACCTTTTCTCTTACCCTCTCTGTATGGTTCTCTGTGTGTGTATCTCTCTGTTTGCATCTCCCTCCCTCTGTCTTAGGTGTGTGTGTTTGTGTGTCTATTGTGTTCATCTATCAATATTAGAGCACCTGTCTTAACCAATCTGAAATCTATTTCACCCTGCAGTTGGCAGGTTTTTCATTTTCCTGGCATAGTGCTCTTTCTTTAGTTTCTCCCCCACCCCCTCCTTAATGTTGAGAGAAATCTAAAATACTTTCACGCAATCTTAACGATGATACCCCTTTAAGCACTTTTCTATATTCCAGTCACTGATTGGATGGTTGCTGCATCCAACGTGGCACGCTCCTGCTTCACAGAGGAGACGGTGTTGTTGACCCCTGAGGGGAAGAGGCCAGTGCCTACGGCTAGATCCACGGTCCCCTTTTCCCAACTGCTCTTTTCTTGGGGATTTCCCAGTTTTTGCAGATTTTTCCCATTCCAAAAGGTTGAAGTGCCTCACCTAAGTAGGACCGGCACCAGGAGTCAGCATGGGCGGGCCCTTGCTGAGTGTCCGTGCCCAGCAGGGGCCACCAGCAAGACCTAGACAGGAAGGGTGCAAAGGGGGTGGCCCATGTGCCCCCTCCAGGTGCTCTTCAGAGCACATGTCACTTGGAAGCAGCCAATCCGCTGCAGGAGCTGCAGGCTGGACTCCTCAAGCCCAGACCCACTTCAGCCCATTGCAGATGTCACCACCGTTCCTGGAAAGGCTTTGGCCTCTTCCTTCATTGGTTGCTTCAGGCTCCCAAATCCAGATGTCGGGAAGTCCCCCCGCCCCCCTGCACCACACTATTTTCTAGAAAGCTCCAGCTATTCCCGTGAGCAGCAGAGACCTGGAGAAGGGCAAACCCCAAGACAAACGAGGGGAGGGATGCAGGGCGGCATGTCGCAGGCAGCCCAGATGAGCTCATTATTTCCTAGCAAACACCCTTTGAGGCAGGAGCATCCATCTCCGTGCACCCGCAACTGTTGCTGTCGTCCGGCTCCTTCGCAGACGTCACTGGGGGAAGCGGTCGGGTGTGCTGGCATGGCTCATTTATGCGTCGTGCCGCTGCCACAGCCTCCTGCTCGTCTCAGGACCTCCGTGTTTCATATGGAAATCCCTCGCTGTCTGCCCCCGTTTCTGGCTTAAGCGGCTTATTTTGTCTGGGGCTCAAGGGACTGTTGGCATGCCTTGCACGCTGCCTTGCTCCCCCCGTGGGCCCTGGAATGCCTTCCTGCTGCTTGGTGCTGGAGATGAGAGCGGACGCTGGAGAGTCACTGAAATGGAGGGGAGGCCGCCCCCGCTGGCTTCCTCTGCGCCCCTCCGTGTCAAGGACACGTCTCAGCACCAGGAGGGCCTGCAACGCACAGGGGGTCTGTTGGCAACATCCAGGGATGTGAGGGGGTGTCACACGGAGGTGGGTAGAGACCTGTTCTCCCCTGCAGAGGAAGGCAGGATGCGCTCCACTGGAGCCAAGCTCAGGGAACCAAGGTTCCATTTAGATGCCAGGAAGTCCTTCCTGACAGTTAGGATCTTGAGGGTGTGGAATGGGCTTCCACGAGAGGTGGCTGAGGCCCCATCGGGGAGGGTGTTCAAGGATAGGCTGGATGTCCACATGGTGGGCATGTCTTGAGCGGAGCCAGCTGGAGCCGGGGGTCAGACTAGATGGCCCGGGAGACCCCTTCTGACTCGCTCTGTTTCTATGTTTCTATATTTGCACAGGCGAAAGTGAACCCTCATCTTTGAAGTGAAGACGTCTACAATTCTTTAATGGGACATGTCAGCCACTGAGGCTCTGGAATAACACTGGTTAAGCCTTCTTAGCTTGCTCTTCAGCTGTGACAAGTTCCTTTCATCTGACAAATGCTGGAAGTTTGCTTAGCTCTGCTGCAGCTCGTCCCCTCACTTGCCCATCTGCACTTTGGTAACTAAGAGGCTGAGGCCTCGAGTCAGGCACATGGAAGTCCTAAAATCCATCTTGGCTGCATTCCCCAGATTGTCGAACTTCATTTGGTTTGTTAGCCAGTTTTTGACAAAATCAGATTGTGCATGAATGTGCTCACATGCATTTCTGCAAATCCACACTTGAGTTAATTTCAGCTTCTAAAAATACACAAACCCCCACAAAATTCACAACCACCCCCTAAACATGTCAATTTTTGTGATTTTGTCTACAGATTGATGATTTTTGATCAGGATTTTTTATGCTTTGCTTTTTTCTATTACTTCATAGTCTGCAAGTCCACGAAAACTGTATGACTCAGGGAAATCTGATCCTCTGTGGAATCCATGATCAGGATTCGTAGAAGTCCAAACTCATTTGCTCATTTGAATGTGTTGCAAGGTTCCCTGACATCCCAGCTGCCAGCCAGGATGAGCGACAAATTCAGGTCAGTCCTTTTTTATCAGCAGTCAGCCAATTGGCACCTTCCGGACCAAACTCAGATTCCACTGTTGCTGCATACACTTGCAATGCACTGTATAAATTCTTGCTTTTCTGAATTTCGTGATCAGCGGTGGCCAGAATGGGACTGCATTTTAGACCACCAACATAATGTGCTCATGACTCTGGGAAGTCTCCCTATATTTGATGGCACTAAACTTACAGATGTTTGGACATGAAATCCACTCTGTCTGCATTTCACAGATTGTAAGCAGCCTTTTCTGCCATTGTTTGCTCCTTCATGGAATTGGATTTTTTTCCATTTTCCAAACTTGCTTTCATGAGCATCTGCACAAATTTGCACTCCTCAAATATGCATAAAAATGCATATTTCCATGAAATGCACCAATCCTCCTCCAAAATGTGGATTTCTACACTACAGCATATGGAGTGGAAATGCGAATATTCAATCAGTGATTTCAGGTGTTTTCACATTTTCTACGAGTAAATTTGTATAGAATTCTGTAAAATTTTACCCAAAAAAATCCTCAGATTCATGTAATCTATGTAACCTGGGAAAAATCAGTCTGATGTGGAATCCATGGATTGGATTCATAGAAATCCAACATCACTTCAGTTGTGGATTTCCTCTCCCTGACCAATAAGACTACACCTGGAGCAAAACACCTGGATCAAAGCTTTCTTTGTGTGCAAGGTCCTGTCAAAGATTGTGCCCCATGGTTATGAGAGTCAAAATATGAAATAGCCAAATAGAAACACAGAAACAGAGCAAGTCAGAAGGGGTCTCCCGGACCATCTAGTCTGACCCCTGGCTCCAGTGGCTCCGGTCACGACACGCCCACCATGCGCATGTCAAGCTTTCATCAATGTTTGGTTTATTTTAAAAACAAATAAATCTGGTGCAGCTACAAGCTGGATGGGTTCTCAGAGGTCGTTCTTTTGGCATGCTGCAACCTTGGCACAGAGCTTGATTCAAAGGATGTGGAAAAGAGTGTACACCGTCATCAGCCTGGAGTGATCCCCGGAGGCAGCGGGGGCCCTCCGCGTGGCGGCCTTTCAGGGAACCAGCCCAGCACTTTCCAGCAGGGGGACAGAAACCAGTGCCAGTGCCTCACTTTCCCCAGCAACCTTCCCCGTGGGCCACTGGTGCATGCCATGAGCCACATATCCTCCCCAGATGGGCCTGTGGGGCTGAGCCCCACTCATTCGCTTAAAGAGCCCATCTCTCAGGCTGGGTGGCTCCATCCATTGGGGGGGGGGGGCAGTTCAATGTGTAGCTATCCAGGGAAGCTGTGCTGACCAGAGAGCGGAGTTGGGCCTCCGTAGCTGCTGAACTATTGATCTCGTTGCTATTAGCATTTTTATGAAGTTTGAAGGCAAATGCAGACTCAACGGCGAAGAGGAGGGCAGTCCTGATGGATTTTCCACACGCCCAGCTCCACTGCTGCTGCTGCTGCTGCTGCGGGCAGAGGCCGCACACTTTCTCAGGCACCTCTTCTGTACGAAGCCGGAACAGTGACCAGTGGGGGCTCCTGCCACGAGGCCCAACCCCCGCAGGAACCCAGGCAGGCCCCGGGCTGGGCCAAGCCGGGGGCATCGCCCTGAACGGGGATCGGTGCGTCAGCGGGGCCTGGGCTGGAGGGCAGCCAGTCTCTGTCTTACCCTGGATCCTGTCCCCACAGTGGCAGAGCAGCTGCTCCAGCCGCAGCACTCTCCCACCCATGTTCCCCAGCAAGTGGTGTACATCAGTGCCTGGCCTCTGACATTGGAGGGGATCTCTGTGCATTTTTCAAGTACACATTTTGCAGATTCACACTTGGGACTCTGGAGAGATTTTCAGAGGAAAAGATTGCACTTTCTTTAGCATTTAGGAAAAGTTTTGTGCTGCAATGCTCTGGTTTTAGGGGTTCTTCGGGCTTTCGGCATTGGGACCCACCTCAAGGTAGCTTTAAGAAACAATTAACACTGATTAAACAGAAAAATAGAAACAGAGCAAGTCAGAAGGGGTCTCCTGGGCCATCTAGTCTGACCCCTGGCTCCAGCCGGCTCCACTCACAACATGCCCACCAGGTGCATGTCTAGCCTATCCTTGAACACCCACATCAATGGGGCCTCAACAACCTCTCGTGGAAGCCCATTCCACACCCTCAAGATCCTAACCGTCAGGGAGTGCTTCCTGGCATCCAAATGGAACCTCGGTACCCTGAGCTTTGCTCCATTGGAGCGCATCCTGCCTTCCTCTGCAGGGGAGAACAGGTCTCTCCCCACCTCCGTGTGACATCCCCTCACATACCTGTATGTTGCCAACATATCCCCTCTGAGTCTCCTCTTCTCCAGGCTGAAGAGACCCAGTTCCCTCAGTCTCGCCTCATGCGGCTTCCCCTGCAAACTGACCACCAACCTTGTGGTCCTACGCTGCACTGACTCTATCCTGGGTACATCCTTTCTGTAATGAGGGGCCCAAAACTGAACACAATAT
This sequence comes from Varanus komodoensis, assembly GCF_004798865.1. Lineage (NCBI taxonomy): Eukaryota > Metazoa > Chordata > Lepidosauria > Squamata > Varanidae > Varanus > Varanus komodoensis. Next base: position 917,573 of record NW_025336442.1, read on the forward strand.
TCCAGTTGCAGGTGCACCAGAGTCGTATAGAGTGGTAGTAATCCCTCTCTCGATTAAAACACTTACATTTTGGAACCCTAAATTGAAGCTAAATTATCCTAGCATATTTTACACCTTTGATCCTTGCTCTCGCCCCACCCCCACTCCGCCCTGGAATGTGGCCTTGCAGAGCTTCTCCAAGGCAGATCACGGCCCATGAGCAGAATGAGGTTCCACTTGCCGGGCTGCCCCCGAGCCCTTTCGCGTGTGTGATTAACAAAGGTTGAAATGAATGAGGCCGAGAAGCATGTACAAATGAATTCCTCTCCGTGAGAGGGTAATAGCATTGATTTATAATATTCCCCATGAATGGTTTTAATCAGGCCTCGTGAGCAGCCATTTGGCAATGTCGCAAAGGAACTTGTTACCAGTAATGAGCCGCTTTAAGCAGGTTACAGGTTTGGGGAGGCAAAGCGGGCTGCCTTTAATATTGTGGCTGAGAGCTGAGACATAGAAACAGAGCAAGTCAGAAGGGGTCTCCCGGGCCATCCAGTCTGACCCCCGGCTCCACCTGGCTCCACTCACAACAGGCCCACCATGTGCATGTCCAGCCTATCCTTGAACACCCTCACTGGTGGGGCCTCAACCAACCTCCCGTGGAAGCCCATTCCACACCCTCGGGGCCCTAACTGTCAGGAAGGACTTCCTGGCATCTAAATTGAACCTTGGTTCCCTGAGCTTTGCCTGAAACCGACAATTCTGTTCCAGGAAAACTTCTCAGCTCTTGCCCTCATCCAGAATGGGAGAAAATTGGGTTGTGTTCTCTTTCTGACTTACTCAGAGGCACAGCCAAGGGGGCTTCCCAAGTCCCAGTCCGAGGCCCTCGCCACTTCACTGCACTGGTGATCTCAATCCAAAGCTGCCTCTTGGGGCACCTTTCAACCACTACAGCTAGCTAAAGTCAAAGTGGTTGCATTGCCGGTACATTTGGCTCTACCCCCTGACTTTGGTCTTGCCCAGCTGGCCCTCAAGAATGTCTCTAAAATGCAATCAAGAGGCATCCATTTGTCCATCCACAGTCTGGACAGCTCCTCTCCAGCGTCCTGGGTGGAGTTCATTTCTGGAGATGCTGAGGACTGAAGCTGAGACTCACTGCATGCAAAGTGCCACTGAGCTCTGGGCATTCTCTGAGAATGATGCAAGATTCCAGTCCTCAAGGTTCTGAATAAAGGGGAGGATTTTAATTCAGTCCCAGGAAAGGTGCCTCCAAGTGCTGTACAGGAGCCCTCAGGTCTCCTTGGCACTTTTCCACAAAGGTTCCCTGTTCTTTCCTATTTTGGCATTCTTGGAAAATGAATTTGGTCTTCCAGCAACATAGATTTTTAGACCAGAACCAGCAAGCTCTTTGTTCCACCAATATTTGGCAGCTTTGATTCTCTGTCTCACGTTCGCATCCCTGTTTCTTTTCCCCAGCCTCTCTTCTTGTTACTCTCACCGCACTTCCACTTGAGATCATGGCTGCTGTCTGGGCCATATTTCTCAATAATGGACGATCAAGGCTTAATTCTCCCGAGATCCTGCCAGCATTCAGAACTATTGCTCATTCGATTCATGTTCCTTTCTGGGGAAAAGTGACCTTGCCACACGCTTCATAACTTGCTCCTGGTTGCATGGTTGGTTTATGTCCATTTTGTGGGGGTGGGGGTGCCGAGGGGAACTATGCTAAAGTATCTGGATTTTCTTTTCGCAGAACGGAATTATCTCTTTCTTCTGCTTTGTCTTCATCTTCTTCTGTCCAATTGAAATATGACATGTTCTTGCTGTGACTGTAGGCAGCTAGTTCTGTATTGATGCTTTGGGACATAGCAATACATTAAAACCATGCAAAAATTAAACTGTTTACCATGCATTTTCCGGGCCCCATTCATCATGAGCTTTAACTGCCCCCTCCTGGTGGGACGGCATCGGCATAAGCTCCAAAACGATGCTACTGTATGGAGAGGAAGAAAGGAGTAAGCATTGTGCAGTGCTATAAATAGCGTTGATTGCTGGATTATAATACTGCCATGATGGGGAATTATTGGTCCCTCACACTGAGGCAACACAGCAACTATCTTTGCACTGATTTGACCACCCTCCACCACCCCCAACTCCAGTGGAAGGAGATTATATCGGGGAGGGGGTGCAGCTTGTCCCCAATTACTAGAATGTATGAGTTATGATAACTGCAAGGGATATCATAATTCATTTCAGTTGTGGATTCTGAATTGAAAAATGCAGGCTTTCATTTTGAATTAGGAATGTAAGTGATCTTGCCAAGTATTTCCTTTATAATGGTTTTGAGGTGCATGCTTGCATTGTTGTGGAGGGTCATCCATTCGAATTGTGGCATGCAGTCTTGATGGCTTTTTGGCCAAGAGGGCGGGCATGTACAGGTGAGTAATAAATGCACACACACGATGAAGAAATCCTCTTCTGCACACAGTCAGTGTGAGGTTGGAGCCCCATCAAAGGAAGGGGACTTCTACCATATCCTGGCATGTCCAGGTCAGAGAAGGAGGAGAAGCAGCAAGGTTTCCTTGTTCTCTGACCTGCACGGGGCAAGGTGGGGCCAAGAACTCGTTCCCTCCCCCTTGGCCTCCTCTGTACTGATCTGCCGCTACCTGTCATAACACCTGAAACCTCATGCTTGCCACCTGCAAGGCCAATCCTGCTTGGAGAAAAGTCCCAGAGGTGTGGTACCTGGCACTGTTCCTCCCTCCACCCAGGGAGCAGGACTCCGAACCCGACTTCCTGAGGCCCAGCCGGGACTGGGAGAGCACGGCATCCCTGTCACCAGAAAAGCGGAGCCGTGTCTCTGAGAAAAGGGACATCGGGTAGCGTAGCTTCTGAGTGGGCCAAGGAGGCTTTAGGCACTGTGACTGCCATGCGAGCAGAAAAGCAGCAGACCTCACCTCAGAGGAGGACCTGCGGGGCTCTTCCTTGATTTCATGCTGGTCCTGGACTGGGCAGCCCATGAAACAGAGCAGGGGTCCTCAAACGTTTCCACCAGGGGGCCAGTGGAAAGCTGCCAGGGCTGGGTGCGGGCCGGAGGGGTGGTGCCGGCCATGTGCGGGGTCCGCATGCGGGTGGGAGGGGCGGGCATGCAGCGCGAGGCGGGCGCACAAGGAGGCCGCCTGCTCGCTTGGAGATCGTTTTCTCCGCGTGAGCACACTGCTGTTTCCCCGCGTGCAGGCCGAGGGGGGCAGCGGAGGGCGGCCCGTGGGCACGGGTGCATGCATGGCAGGTCCAAATGGGCATGGAGGGCCAGATCTGGCCCCCGGGCCGTAGTTTGAGGACCCGTAAAATCGAGGGCACCTTCAAGCAGAGGACAGTCCCCACCACCTCTCCAAAACAGAGGACCGCCTCCGTCAAGTAGGACACCTGGCCACCCTAGGGCCAGGCAATGGGAGGAGGTGGGAGAAGCAGGTATTTCATAGAATCATAGACTCGTGGAGCTGGAAGGGGTCAGACAGGTCCCACTGTCATCCGCGTACACCCCCAGAGGGCTTTGGCTGCTGGGAAACTGGGCAACCCAACGTGTGAACATCTGCAGAGAGCAGAGCCAGCCCTGGGGCCTTTTGAGGGCCTTTCCTCTGGCGGGGGGGGGGGGGCACCTCTTGTCTGCAGTGATTTAAGCCAGAAGGAGAGTCAAGATTTGGTGGTTGTGCAATGTGAGCGCCTGCACTGGCCTCCCAAGCCTGTAGTCCCTCAGCAGAACATCCAAGTCGGAGGCAGAGAATCTGGAGCCAACGCCTCCCAAGGCCGCGATGGGAAAATCTGCCTGCTTGTTTCCTTATTCCGCTGGGCTGGGACGACCCTTTAGGCCGAAGAAAGCCGCGCAGACAAAGAAAGGTTTGGAAAGTGCAATGCCCAGCAGGGCTGGGAGAGCAGAAAAATGAATGGGGAGCGTTTTAGTTAGCAGGCAGACCTTGGAGGGGGGCTGCCCCCCCCCCCGGCTCACGCTCCCTTGCTCCTTCCACATCCTCTTTGATCATCGTTTCTGTTTTGCTTGGCTTCTCGGGGCCTCAGGAGACAGTGTGTTCCCCCGGAGGGAAAGGGCTGGCAAGCCCACGAGACTGGCCACCCACGGATGCCCCAGCTGCCCTGCCCCTGCGCAGCAGCGCCCGTTCCAGGTCTCCAAGGGCCTTCGGGCGGGCATCCAAGGGGGCAGGAAGGTCACACGCCAAGCCGCACCGGGTCGGATGATGTCCTGCATTCTGCCCACACAGAGGCCAGCCTGCTGCCCATAGGAGACCCATAGGCAGGGCATGAGTGCAACCCTTCCACCCATGTTCCCCAGCAGCTGCCACTTATCCCGGAGGCAGCCTAGAGCCATCAGGACTCGTCGCCACGGATGGCCTCCTCCTCCAGGAAGTTCTCCAGTCTCCCTTTAAAGCCGCCAAAATGGGTGGCCACCACTGCATCCCATGGAACTAAATCCCATAGTTGAATTCTGTGCTGGGTGAAGACGTCCCGAACCAAAAGCTGGCCTTTTGCACGGCTGCTGCACGCTGGGCCCACCACACCCCAAGGTGCTTTTCTCGGCCGTCACTGCTTGCTGGGATCCTGCCAGCTGATGCCTGGAGCTTCTTTTCCCCCTCCTGTGCTTGCTTACCCTGAATAGTGTTTGCCAGCTTGGAGAGACCCTTCCGGAGGATCAAAATCTTTTCCGCTGCGTCCACCTTCTGCCCACCATGCTCCTTCCTCCTCCTCTTCCTCACCATGGCTTCCACTCAGAGCCCAGCAGCAGCCAGCCGTGGCACCTCCGGCTCTGCTGGCGTCTGGCACAGGCTCGGTCTGGAGACGTGTGGGTTCCTCCGCTCTCCCCCTGCTGTGCCAGGGCGACAGCGAGTGGCTGCAGGTGCTCGGGGGTTGTGTGCAATGCAAGTCAGCTGCATCCGGAACCAGCGGCGGCGTGGAGGGGCACACAGAGCCCCCCCCCCACTGTTGTTGTTTGTTTTGTTCTACATCCAAGTTAGCAAAACATATTTATTTGCACATGCTTGTTTGTTTTGGCTGGTTTTCTGCAGTAATAGATCAGAAAGGTAGGGGCACTTTTTGAACCTGGCTGCATCTCAAAAAGAACATGGCAGAGGGAGAGGAAGCCCAGAAAGGGACAACCAGGGCCAGAGCCTCTCCCCATCAGGAAAGGACTGTTGGGCTCTGTGAAAAGTGAGGGGAGACACAGCGGAGGCGTGTTGAATTCTGCCTGGAGTGGAGAACATGCGTGGGAGACATCTGTCTTCCGCTCCCATAACACTTGGGCACGGCAGGGTCATTCCTCGAAGGAGAAGGGCTGCCTGCTGCACCCAGGGCCAGAGGCAGGGTGCCCATGTGCGCCAGTTCTGGGGACAAGGGGCAGGAGGGTGGGGCTGCCCCTCCCTGCTGGCGGGGGACTCTGGGGCGGCTGGAGAAGCCCACTCCGGCTGGAACCTTGCTCCGTCCTTGCAGACAGCTCTTGCTCGGGGCTGGGGAAGACCCTCTGGGCAGGTGCCCCACGACAGAGGTGGCACCCAGGGCCGTCTCCGGGAGGGCCTGGCAAGACCACCGCATCTGCCACCCAACCGGCCTCAGGCCCCACTGCAGGCACAGAGGCAGGTCTCCGCCTCTGTGCATCTCCAGGCACAAAGACCTCGAAAGCGGGCCATTCATCACAATAGAGGCCTCTGGACCTGGCAGCTCATGCATATTTAAAATGGGCCGGTGGCCAGCAAGAGCCTCCAAAGCCATTTCCACATGCTAATCCTGATTCCCTCAGCTGCACAGAGGAAAAATCTGCCCCTTTCTGGCCTCCGTGTAACCCCCCCAAAAGTGAGACAAAACAATATAATGGTAACCAGAGCGGGCTGCCGGAATAATTTGCAGCTGCGGGGAGGAGGGCTTGGTTTTTAGATGCTCATGTGGATTTTTTTTCGATGGCACTCTTGAGGGTGGGAGCAGATTGTAATAGGGTCCTCGACATGATGGAAGGTCTAGGTCCAGGGTCCTCAAACTTTTCCACCAGGGGGCCAGTTGACAGCTGCTGGCGCTGAGCGCGGGCTGGAGAGGTGGTGCCGGCAGTGTGCAGGGGGCAGCGGTGGGGCGGGGGGGGGGCATGCAGGAACGCACACTGAGGCAGGGGCAAGGCGTGTGGTGAGGCAAGGGGAGGCGCGGTGCGGGCAGGCGCGTGCGCGCGGTGAGGAGAGGCGAGGCGCAGGGCGGTCAGGCCGCTTGCTCACTTGGAGATTGTTGTCTCTGAGCGAGCAAACCGCTGCCTCCCTGCGTATGGGGCGAGGTGAGCGGCGGCGGGCGCACGCATGGGCACAGGCGCGGCGGGTCCAAGTGGGCATGGTGGGCCGGATAAATGGGCACGGTGGGGCCGATCCGGTCCCCGGGCCATAGTCTGAGGGCCCATGGTCTTGGTGCGTTTGTGGTGAGAGAGAGAGAGAATGAGGGAGATTCACGGGGTCTGAAGAACAGAAGGGCCAAAAAGGATCGCCTCCTCCTCAGGGGAGGTGAACCCAGTCAAGCACTCCCTGGAAGTAGGAGACAGATTGTCCTTTGGGGCACTGATGTGTTCAGTGGGACATCCAAACCCCTCATTGCAGGAGTGTCAAAGCTCTTTCCACCCAGGGACCAAATTCCCCCTTGAAGAGGCTCTCGGAGGCCACATTCCAGGGCGGGGGAAGGACCAGCAATTAAATAATGCCAGCCTATTGCTGCATAAATTTCTTTCTGTCCATAGCAAACCCATTAGGGACACAGACTGGTGGTTCCCGGCGGGGGCCCAGCTGCAGCCCAGGGCCTGCCTTCCCTCACCCCTGCAAAGCTGAGTTCTCTGTTTGGGCAGGCGGCCGCACGCTCAGCAGCTCGCACCCCGGAGCACCACCAGGCAGTGCGTTGTGGTGTCCTTCCGGCTCTCACCTCTGCCGAGAAGACTCTGGCAGTTTAAAGGCCAGCCAATTAAAGTGACAGACTCCTGTACGGAACCATGAATGGATCCCTCCTGTATATTATTTTCTTTCTTTATGAGTGATTGTGCAGGCTGGCAGCTCTCTGGCATAGTTAGGAGGAAAGAGTCCCGCATGAGCAGAGCTGCGTGGCGCATGGTGGATTCTGGTTAGAAGGGCACGGGGGGAGATAAAAGCCTACAAGGGCTTCGAACACATCTATCAAGGGTCTGTCGATAGCAGAGCGGTGCAGGCAATCACCCCACGGACGCTGCCCCTGCGGATGGCACTGCCGCAGACTGGCTTTCTCAGCATGCTGCTGCGCCAGATAAAACCACCAATTGATAACCCCATCAGGACATGGAAATCGATGCCGATGGCACGGCTCAAGAGAACACCCCCCCCACACACAGAGCAAAGCCATGCCTGGAGAATCCCAGCGGAAGAGCTCTGGCTCTTTCCAAGAGGTCCTCGAGTCCCCAGCGGTTCTGCAGTGATAGCAGTGTCAGATGCTAGGTTCAGCTTTCTGGGGCCCGGGCAAAACAGCCTCCACAGGCCCCTAACTCAGTAGGTCCGCCTTCCCACCACCACGGTACCCTTGCCCCCCCTCCTCCTCGGCCCCACCAGCTCTTTTAAGAAGTAGGGAGCCCATAAGCAGGTCAGCTCCGGCCTCCCCACTCCACCCTCTCGCTGTCACCACCCCTGGGAGCAAAGGAAGAGGCAGGGCCAGTGCGCAGCCAGTGACCAAGGCCTCCTCCTCCTGCTGGACCTAATGGGACTCTCTGCACTTCCCTCCAGTCCCGATCTGGACATGGCCATTTGGTGCCTCCCACACCTGTGCATAAGGGGAAGCATGGGGGATTGTGCAGGATGTCACCAAAAGCGGTGTTGCAGCCTGCAGCTCCAAATCTGTGCACCTGAATCCTTGCGTTCAGGCAAAGGGGACCCTGGAGTGCTTGCTGTCTGTGTTGCGGGAGGCGGGGAACATCATGTACAAAGGTGCGTGATGTTGGGTGTTGAGGGAGGAAAGTGTTTGCGAAACAGCACACTGTGGAGAAACTGCGCAATGATGGATGAACAGGCAGGCGTGCAAAAGATGTGCACACGCCGCTTCTTGCTGGTTTGCAAACGGCTGCGGCAACAGACTGAAGGGAACGTTCAGTTGGGGAAATGAGGAACGGCGTGGAGCCAGAAGGAGCAGATTTGCCCATGGCAAAGCACGAGCAGAGGGAGGGGGCCCTCAGAGAGGAGCTGGCAGAGCCCTCCCCTCCTGGACAGCCCCTCCCTGGGTGCCAGCTCTTGCCCCGATTCTCCCGCCCCAGTCCCTGGGCCCACCGGGGCCGCCAGCACAAGACCTCGCAGGGCTCCTTGGGCCCCTGCAGCTCCATGCAAGCATTGCGCGCGAGTGCATCTCCGGGCACGGGTGCCTGGGTGTGCCTGCCTGTGTGTGCTTGTGTGTCTTTGTGCACATGCCAGAATCCTCAGGGTGTGCATAGTGGAGACCATGTGCAACTTTTGATATTTGTCTCTGGATGCTTCTCTTTCTGTGGGGATGTGGGTGTATGGGTGGGGGGGAAAGAGTGGCATCTGAGCTCATTAGATGAAAATTGAATTCTGGCAGCTCACACTGCAGCATCTTCTCAGAAACTCCACAGTCCAAGAGGAAAGGGAGAGCGCGCAAAAAGACTCGCCTTCTGGCCATTGATTTTCCATTCTGTCTCCTCTCCAAGTGTCATTGATCCTCTCAATGTCCTACTTGGAGGGAATGTGGTAGGTTTCCAATCTGGCACTTCCGAGCCCTCTGCGGGAAGGCCAGCACGCTTTCCCGCAGGCGTCCCTCCCCGCCGAGGCATCTCCCACTGTCCCGGTGGTGAGGACCTCCAGAAATCACAGTTCTCACCACTCCTGACCACGGCCAGGCTAGCTGCAGCAGATGGGGCTGGGGCCGGCCAGATCTGAGAGGACCCCAGCAGTTCCCCCGGCCCTGCCTGTGAGCCATGAGTGGGGCACATCCCGGACTTAGGGGGGGCTCCCATTTTGCAGAAACGTGTTGAGATGCCGCACTTCAGGACCTTCCTCTTCCGAGGCTGATCCTTCCCGCCTACTAAGAAATATGTCCCACTTGTTTCACTGGGATTTACTCCCAGGTAAATGGGAATGGGCTCTCAGCAGATACAAGTACAGATTCACTGCCAAGTCCATTAAGCAACACCTTTGTGGCTTCCACAAAGGACCCCGAGGGTGGGAAGGGGCTTCCCCGGGAGGTGGCTGAGGCCCCACCGGTGGGGGTGTTCAAGGACAGGCTGGACGTCCACATGGTGGGCATGTCGTGAGCGGAGCCGGCTGGAGCTGGGGGTCAGACTAGATGGCCCGGGAGACCCCTTCTGACTCGCTCTGTTTCTATGTTACCAAGTTTTTTGAGTTAAACCCTTGTAAATTGCTTGGCTACTTAATGTTTTTACTGTAAATGCCATAAGAGACTTCATGGCTAAAAGATACCTGATAGGTAGAAAGGCAGACAGATGCATAGAGACACCAGGAGGACAAATGGGCAAAGAGTTTATTAAAATAACGACAACTTGCCTGTGTCCCCAAACTGCAGAATTAAATGTGTTTAACTGGCAACTGAACGATAATGGAACAGGAGGCAGCCAAGTTACTCCCAGAGGGGAGTTCTGCAGAAGGGGTGCCACCACCAAGCAGGGCCTGCAGGGCCTAGCATCCCCAGGGACACACTAAACCACGGGTCCTCAAACTACGGGCCGCAGGCAGGATCCGGCCCGCCATGCCCCTTTATCTGGCCCATCTCAGAGGTTTCGGACTCCCCGTGTCCATGCCTGCTACTGTCGCTGCTCACCAGAGATCGTTTTGGACTCACTTGGAGAAGATGATCTTGGAGTGAGCAAGCCGCTGCCTGGCCACACACGCCTGCCGCCGCCTCGCCCCACGTGCACGCTTGCCGCCACCACCGCCTCGCCAGCCTGTGGCTGCCACTGCCACCTTTCGACGAGCCCCCTGTTGAGGAAGTTTGAGAACCCCTGTGCTAAAGGAACCCTGCCCAGCTAACCCCACCTCCTATGTCAGTTGGTCTTGGGAGAGGCAGGCCTTCAAGTAATAGCAATATAACTTCTGCAAACTGCTGGCAGCAATCCCCTGCCCATTTTTTCCAATGCCTGAGGAGCTGCTTGCAAGGGTGCCAGGATGCATCTTTTCAAAGCAAACCGCTCCTTGCTCCAGAAAGATTTCCTCCACCCATGTGCAAACATCATTGACAGATGAATTGATTAATGAAGAAAAACTCTTTCAATTAACCAGTAGAAGTTCTTTGTTACACAGAAGGCCCATGTTATTCTAAGGGCTCCTCTCCTCTCCTCTCCTCTCCTCTCCTCTCCTCTCCTCTCCTCTCCTCTCTTTGCAAATATCCAAGAAGAGCCCAGCAACACAGGAGACAAGTCACACTGATCCCTAATTTGCACCAAACACCACAGATTTTCACAACAGCCGGTTCTCCCACGCACAAAGGCTAAATACATCTGCAACCACACACTTCCTAAATTTATACTTCTCCTTTCTCAACTGTACCCAAGATGTGATCGGAGTGCAAATGACGCCTAAGAGAGAATTAGATTCCATTCTGGATAATAATCATAACTTCCCTCCATGGGACTGCCCCCCCCCCCCCACCCTGCACCCTTCCCCCAAAACAGCCAGGATGTGGGCGGGAGGTGGGGAAGGGATTAATGCAGATGGAAGAGGGAAGTAATTAAATCTGCCTCGATCTCTGTTTAGCCCCAAAGGAGCCCCTCGAAACCGGCTGGGTGCTCATTAAAGAGGGATAATTAGAAATCCAGCTCCATTCTCAGACTCCTTTGAAGCCCCAGCTTTCCATTCTCCCTGGGTGAGGGGCCTCCAGCATGCTGAACGACCTAATGAACAGGAGGCCGGGCTGCCGGGAGATTGAGGGGCCGGCCACTGGGGGAGGGGGGTGCGCTGGGCAGCCAGCTCCTGCAACACTCTGAGCCGGACAGGAGAATGCCCTGCTCGACCGACTGAGGTGTTCACTGTGCTTCTGCCTGCATCTTCCACATCGAGAGGATGGAGGAGGCCATCAAACCAGCCCTGGGGGGTGAAGACCGGGCCGCAACAGCCCAGGGAGCTCCCAAGCCCAGAGGAGGTGGGGGATTCCTTACCCGCTGCAACTTTTCTTCCGGGCTCTCTACCTGCGGTGCTGAACTCTGCCCCTGAATGGATTCGGCACCATGGTGCATAGCTCCTTGGCAGCGCAGGGTCGCTCTGCCGATGTAGGCATGGCCCGGCTGCCGCGCCCAAGTCCCCTGCTCAGCACCTCGGCCAGCTCCTGCTGGAGCCCCGACCTTTCGCTTCCAAGCACCCTACTGTTGGGGGACGGGGCGCAGTCTGGGCACACCTGGGGCTGCAGCGGCCCCCGGCTTACGTTTCCCTTTCAAAATGCCTCATGTATTTCAATAGCATCTTTCACTGCCCCCAAGCAGAAAACAAGGTGTCCCAAAGGGACTGTGCTCTGGGCTGCAGCCCCGCTTCACAGCTCTGCAGGGAGACACTCCCAGGCAGGCCTGCCCAAGCGAGTGCAGAGCCCGACTTGGCTGGCCGGACCGGGGGTCTGATCCAGCGTAAGACGCTCCTGGACAGCCACTTTACATGAGGGCCATGCGGACTGGAATGGAGCTTGTTTTTCAGGAGGGAAGGCTAAAGATCTGCGATGGAGCCCTGCTTCCCAGATGGAAGGTTCCCAGTTTGCTCCCCAGCAGCTCCTCCAGGTAGAGTTGGAAAAACTCCCACCTGACACTCAAGAGTCGCTCCTGCCAGTCTGTGCTGTTAAAATTGGCCTAAAGGGACTGAGGGTCTGACTTGGTAGGTGGCAGCTCCAGGTTTCTGGCTTCACTAGGACAGACTCACACACCTGCCAGCCACCCCTCTGGCTGGCAGAAAAGCACCCAGTGTGGTGGGGGACTGCTGTCCCTGCGATGACTGCAAGTGGCACCAGTTTCAGGTGTGCAGGATCCAACCAAGTGCTCCTGGCAGATGTTATTTTAAGATTTAAATTGGGCCAGCCACCCCAGAAGTGGCAGGTGGAAATGGCTGGAAGAGAAGGGAAGGTGACACGAATAAAATCACCCATCGCCTGCTGAGATTTCCGTCAAGACATATTTGCATAATTAAGGCTTAAATGAGTCCCTCTTCTGTCACAGCCAAAGTGCGGGAGATGGTGCAGAATGCTGAGAGGCTCTGTCCCCAAAGCGTGGGGGAGGAGCAGCGAGGCTTTCGGTCCCCACAGCAGGCCGGCGTGGGCCTGGCTCGGTCGCCCAGAGACCTTCTGCTAGGGAGCCCAGCCAGTGGAAGAGAACTGCTTCCAGGCAGGGAAGAACACGAGCTCTGTTCTGCAATGCCCTCCCCTCACCCCTGCCCTGCTCCCACAGGTGGACTCAGCACCCCCAGCCGGCGGCTGAAGGGCAGAGCCCCTAACAGACGGACCTTCTCAGCCCTGCTCGGGGGGCTTAAAGGCCTGTCTCCCCGGCATCCTTCACCCCAAAACCAGCCTGCGAGCACACTGATCCTTCCTACAGGCTGTTGTAGGATCTCGTGTGCAGAGCAAGAGCTGCCACAGCGAGACTTCAACCAGAAATCTCCCGGCATAGCAGGAGCCGTGGGAACCCCCTTCCCCTGTGACCCAGTGAAGCCCCCCCAGCTCCTGCAGGAATGCGTGGCAGTGCTGCCAGCCTCGGGCTCTGGAGAGACTCAGGGCAAGACCCGGGCCCAACTTCAGCGAGGGCTCTTGCTCGGTGCCACGGTCACCAGCTGCTTTTCTCCACCAGCACCGCCTGGCCCAGAATGAGAGGCAGGTGAAAAGGTGCATGCAAAGGAGAAATGGAGCAGCAAGCCAGTAAGGCCCTTGCCCGAGGGTCCCTGCTTGGCGGGGGGCTTCAGCGAGTGCCCAGCCATGCTGACCCTGGATGCCAGCCTTGCTTGGAAGAGCTCAAAGTCTTTGAGTCTGCAGGGAAGTCGGAGTGGAGGGCCTGCCCGACTGAGGACATCCATCCCATGGCACAAACAGTCCTTACTTTACGGGTGCAGCCCTATGTACGTTTAGAAAGGATCCCACAACTTTAGAAGCTTTCCAGGCCTCTTTTTATCCTAGGATTGCACCCTTAATTTGTTGCAGACTGCCCACAATGCTTTTGGCTACAGGCGGTATAGAAATGAAATGAATAATCGAATGAACGATCAATCTGTATCTAACAGCTACCTTTCTTTTCCTACGGTAGCCACTTTTCAGATGCAGATGGGGGCCCTTTCACCTACTCTGGAGTAAAAAGAAGAAAAGAAAGACTAGCAAAATAAACATTCAAAATACTGACTGGATTGGCCCTTAAGATCAGGGACCTGAAATATTTGGATCCAGCTGGATTTTTGCTGAGCTGCAGGCTGCTTTTCTTTAAAATTCTTTAAAATTCATTCCCCTCTTTCCACCTGCTCGACCAGAAAAAGGGGTGTGCAGATCTAGGTAAGAAAATCTGAAAGGTGGAAAGATTAAGCCACTGCGTGACCTATGGGCCCACTGTTGTTTATCGTTCTCTCTCTCTATTCCCCCATGTGTGTGCACACGCACACAACTTCCTTCCTCACAACATGTCAAAAACGTACATAATGCACAGGCCTCCTTTTGCAAATGAAGCAGTAAGCTGTCAGAAGGGAAGCTAAGCTGCCAATTTAGGCTTGCCTTGGCCCACCGCTCCTTAAAGGGCAGCATGCACCTGCCACTCTCAGCCTCCCAGCATGCCCTGCTCCTTGTGGCAGAGGCCGCATGGCAGGGAGGATGGAGAAGGAGCGCCCCTTTCAGGCCGCGGGAGGAATTGGCACAAGTGGGGAGAGAGTGGCTCAGGCTGGCAGAGCGGGGAGAGCGACGTCACCCTGGGCTGGCCCGGTGGGTCCTCCTGCAGGTGGCAGCCCGCTCTTTGAACGCGCCCTCTGCTTGCGATGCGGTGCCACCCAAGAGGGGAAGGACCGTCGGAACAGTTGCCCACAGACACACAGGGTCCCCGTCTCCTGCCCTGAGATGACAGAGACAGAGGGCATTCCTATTGAAAGCAGAATAATCCATTTGAAATTTGCATTGATATGTATAAATCCACCTGTGCAAATCTTGTGCAAATGCCTTAGCTCGCTTCCTCCCTCCCTCCCTCCCGTGCAAAGTGGCCACTGTTCTCAGCTGTTATATTTTTGCTTTGGAGGTAAGACCCATATGGGGCTGTTTTGCTCATGAGGTCAGCTTGGAGGGAATTTATACTCAGGAAGGAGGGGCAAACATGGATGTAGAGAGCACTCCCAAAATGCATGCTCCACCCCACCCCACCCCACCCCACCCCACCCCGATAAAGCCCTCAAACAGGGATTTGGCAGCTGGCTTGTTCATGCACTCTCCACAGCACATTTTCCGATGCAAATGCAAGTGTGGGGAACGGTGAAACGCTGCTGAGCTCCTGGTTTTGTTTGTGCTCCAAACTGCAAGCAGGAGCTCAGTGCTTTTCCGTCCCTGATCCTGAGGAGGGTCACCTAGCATCGACTTGGAGGTCCTTTTATGCACCGGGTGAGACCTTTGAACTTGCCAACACCCCTGGGGTGTTTCTTCTATCTGGGCTTCCAGCAACATTGGTTGTTTCTGCTTTATAAGAGTCCGATCTTATATTAGACTCTCGGGGAACCCTTCTGGGTTTGCAGATTGGGATAAATGAGTGAATATGAACAGTACCTCTCCTTTCAGCAAAATAGGGCCAAGCATAAAAACTGGGAACTGGCCGGGGAATGTCGCAGCACATTCTGGGAGGCCCCTGCACTTGCTGTATGCTGGATCCAGCCCACGGGCTTGTACGCCACAAGCCGGTTCTCCTGGGGAACTGGGAAGGGGGCGTCTTTCCTGTCTGTGCCTTTCTCAGGAACATCTTGCCAGGACATTTTGTGCTGAGAACAGACACGCCAGAAATAGCAAGGGAACCAGGTTTGTGCCACACAAGGTCCATGAAGCAAGGTGCCTGCTGTTGGCAAAGCTCGGTCCCTGGGGATGCTGGCCCTCCGGCAGCCGAAGCCGAAGCCCGTTCCAAAGAAGCTCTTTGGAAAGGTGGGTGTGCCAAGAAGCTGTCCAGCCGGCGGGTTCAAGTGGCAGGCGAGGCGAAGGGCAAAAGGGGCATGGCCCTGGCCCAGGCTGAGAGGGGCTTGGCAGAAGCACTTCTGCCTTTCGGGGTGGGGGAACCGCCCAAAAACCGGGAAACAACCTCATGCTCCAGGGCTGTGGGGAAGAAATTCAGGTCCCGGTGGCCTGAGGCTCACTGTCCCCTTTGTCTTGCTCTTTTGCAGAGAGTCTTGCAACTGCAATAGCTTTTTAAAGAAAGGGTTCTTTGGGAAGGTGGAGGGGGGGAGATACAATGATTTTTGGGCAGAACTGACCTCTGTGCTGGAAATAAACCAGCTCCGAGCGCAATTTTATCACTCAGCCGGACTTGCCTCACTTCTGCTTCTGAACAGATGTGTTGGTGACATTCATATAAATTATCCTGGTGGAACAAAGTAGAGGCAATTAAAAATAGTCTTTCACATTAGCCAGCATGGTGTCTCTTCTCTCAGGATAATAAAGATGTCCCAGAATGCTGGATTTCTGCCAGGGATGTCTGCTTGGACCACACACACACACACA
>NW_025336442.1:933347-938993 GCF_004798865.1 Varanus komodoensis
AGAGAGAGAGAGAGAGAGAGAGAGAGAGAGAGAGGGGCAGGCAGGCAGGCAGGCAGGCAGGCAGGCAGGCAGGCAGGCAGGCTTTGGTCAGACATTTCTCCCACACTGGGGATATTTGGGGGCAGAGGTCCACTCCAGGAATGCAAGCCCACCCAGAACCTCCTGCTTCCGGGGAGACCCATAGCCCAGGAGCCTAAGAAAGGCACAGTGGAGTCACAATGGAGGACTCCAGCCACGCCAGATGCAGCCAAGGGGCTGAGCCTCTTTCCAGACCAAGGGCCTGGCTCACTTTCAGAGGAGTCCTGGGGGGGCACCCCATGACCGGTGGGTCAGAGACGCCGGCCACGAAAAGGAAAAACAGCCTTAGGTGTGGCACTGCAGCCTTTCAGAGAGGGGAGCAAAAGCTCCGCAGCAGTTAGAACAGCAGGCAGTTGAGCTTGGGGGAAGGAGGGGAGGCTGTGGCACACGAAGAAACCGTGCAGGGCTGGATTGGAGCCCCCGGACGGGCGCTTCTTGGCTCCTGGGCCAGAGGTTTCACATTCTGGACTCAGCTATCTGGCGACTGCAGTTGAGAACTTGCCATGGAGAAGGAAGGACAAGGCAGGCGGACAGGACTGGGGCCAAATTCCCAGGCCCACTAAGTGTGGGAAAGTGCTCCCTGTCCCCTTTGCTCTGGCATGAGTCCCGGTGCAAGGGCAGTGTGGTTGTGTGCCCCAGTCACTGCTGTCCAGCTTGTGGGGCCCATGGGCCTCTTTGGGGCTACTGTGTGGACAGAGTGCCCAGACGAAGCCTGGGGTTGGTCCAGCACAGCTCTTTGGATGTTCTCAGGTCCCAACAGAGGCTTCTCATGGCAGAGGGGCAAGCATGGCAGGTCCAAAGCTGAATTCCAGCCTTGGACAAGTCTTGGTGTGAGGTTCTGAGGCAGCACCAGGGCTCCCTCTTCTGGCCAGAGAGCAGGACAGCAGCCCTGGCGGCTGCAGGAGGGGCCCACAGTCAATTGCAGTCACCTGGGACATTATGAGCTCCACGTGGGAGCCCTGAGGGAGGGGCTCCCTCAAAACCGGCTCTTCCCTTCAGCCGTGGCCTCAGCAACCAAGGGCCTTGGTGCTGTTGGAGCTCCCTGTGCCTTCTGGAACCCGCTTCTGGAGACCCTGCCCGCCGCCTTGCTCCTGCCTCTGCCTCTGACCATGCCCGGCTTCACCTGCTCCAGCTCCAGGTATCTGCTTCTCCTCAGCTTGTCTCTCTGGCTTCGACTCTCGACCGGCATTCAGACTACTCTGCTCTATTCGGATTGGCCTGCCTTGCCCTTCTGTTACCCACCTTGATCTCTGGGCTGCCTATGATTTGGAATGGGCCAGTATATCGTGCCAGTTGTCTGGGTCCAAGCTGATGCCCAGTCACCCCCACCCCAGATGCTGACACTCGGGGGTCTCATCCCAGAGGTGGGTGGAACTGGAGGCTGTGCCCCCTGGGCGAGCCTCAGCGGGGAGACAAGTGAGCTCTCCTGCACTGGCACCTGCAGCAACGAAGAGGTGGGGCTGCATCGCCCCTCCGTTCCACGTCTGGAACTGCCTGAGCAGACCACTCCTTGGGCAGCACATGCAGAAAGCCAGCATCTCCCTGGGCAAGGCCTCTGGTGGACAGCGGAAGGCGGCGCATCCGGGCCCGCGCACGGCAGAGGTTGCCACCGCCCGCCCTCTCGGAGACGGCGCCTGCCTGGCCAGCCGCCGCAGCCTTGCAACATCCAACGGCCTGCCGCAGGCAGCCTGCAAATGCTTCCATATGGAAGCGGAACTGGCCTGTCGACTCGTGCTGCCTCCCGTCTTCCCGACGAGCCGCAGCGTTGTCCACGTCCATTTGCACTGATCCTAACAGGATTGGACGATAACGGTCCCCCGAGGCCGTTTTTGTGCTAGCTCCCTCCTGCTCAGCAGCTGCGGATGGGCTTCGGTGTTCAAAGCCTGACATCATGTGGACAGAGGAGCGACTGCCGGCACTAAATAAACAGATTGGACCATGGTGGGTGCCGATCCTGCCAGCCCTGAGCAGAAGCCATGCTGGTGCTGAGCCAGTGCTTGCACCCCTGCCCCACCAGAAGAGTCCTGCAGGATCAGGCCAGCGATCCCTCAAGTGCAGCATCCCGTTCACAGTGCATCCAGCCAGGTGCCCACGGAATTTCGCAAGGAGGGCGGGAGGACACAACCAGCAGCACCAAAGTTCTCCTGCGACTGGCGTACGCTGGCATGTGGGTCCAATCCAACTGCAAAGCTGAGTCCTGACCTGGGGGCCCTGTGGGAGGCAGTTGTTACTCCCTGGAACCCATTGTGCGGCTCCTACTGGACTCCGGCTTGTGACTGGGGATCCGGGTGGCCCTTGGAGTTTCTTCCAGCCACTTTGGCTGCTTTGCAGCTCTGGCCAAGAAGAGCCCTGGCAGCCCCTGCGCAGAACTGGGGAGAGGACTGCCATAGCTCAGGAGTAGGGAACCCGAAGCCCTACTCCTCAGCAAGGGGAGGCCTCAAAGCCCCAGAGGGCAGGGCCAGAATACCCCCACCAACTGGCGCATTGGTGCAGGAAGCCCTGCAACCATGGAATGGCATTTTGGCCATTGAGAATAGCACAAAGCCATGCACAAATGTAAAGGCCAGAGAAAAGCACCACGTGATCAGTGGCTGGGGGAAACAGTTGCGACTGTTGCAAGAGGGTGAAGCCACCTGCGGAGCCCTCGTGGGCCGACCTGGGATCCCAGGAAGGAGTGGATTTGGGCCACAGGCCTGAAGCTCCCCCACCCCACCTGAGCCGGTGTCGGACTGAAAAGAGGCTGGCAGGGCATGCTGGAAGGTACAGGCTTTCTTCTGTTGAAACTGCAGATCAAGCTCGCTTTACCATCCCCCCAGCCCCGGGCTTATTTCGGGTCAAATACCTGCAGTGTATTGGAACAAAAATAATAACATGAAATACTTTGTTGTTTACTGAACACAAGCAAAAAACCTACTAAATTAGAACATTTTCTAGGACAGTGAAACATTTCCCAACACAAACCAGGAAAATGTCAGCACAAAAATCACCCTTTGCAAATTAGCCCAATTTATACAGGAAAACTTCTCCTGAGGCTTGTTGCAAAGGGGGTGGCATAAAAATGCTTAAATAAATAAATTCAACGTTGTCCAGGAGCGTCACAGCACTGCAGCCCACGAGGGCTCTTTTCTGGCAAATAAATCCAAATGTGGGAACTTGTGAAGATCCCCCAAGAGACCAGTTCAGATGCTCTGTACCCCATCCCTTTTCAAAGGTTGCAGGAACCCTTTGCACACGCTCCACTAGAAAGTTCTTCTATACCACAGGCCCCATTAAAAGTGAGGGAGCTATCTATATGGGAGCCAAGGAGCCATACAGAAGTTATCTCACTTCATCTTCCCAAAAACCCTGTGAGGTAGGTTAGGCCAAGGCACCATGACTGACCCAAGGGAGCTTTAGCCACTTAACAGGGACAGGAACCCCTGTCTAAGGACACAGGGAGGGGCAAATTTCGGGCTTGCCAGATGGCCTTTGCTCTCTGCTAGAATGACACACAACCCTAAACTAGCTGGCAGGACCAGCCAGGCAGCTAATGAAGTCTCCATTTAAAGTTGAGGGAGGGGAAAGTATTTATTTGCTGCATTTTTATTCTCCTTTTCAGACAGTTACTGCCTCCCAAAACGGTCAGCATAAAGAAAGGCAGGATGGAGGAGGCTCTGTTGCTGTCAGGCTTGGAAAGCAAACTGACAAGATGAGGAATGGAAGCCCAGCAGAGACTCGGGGAGGAGGGCCAGTTTTTCAAGAGAAGGAGAAGGAGGTTAACAATAAGCAGCATTTCAGTGCTCCTGAGGCCAGGCTAACCTTTCCTTCCTGGTGTTCTTGCTTGAAGGATGCTCATATATACAAAAAGTACAGCCATGTGAGGTTTTTGCTTGTTTTAACTCACAGCAAGCTTATGTTGGCAACCCCA
Source organism: Varanus komodoensis (assembly GCF_004798865.1). Classification (NCBI taxonomy): domain Eukaryota; kingdom Metazoa; phylum Chordata; class Lepidosauria; order Squamata; family Varanidae; genus Varanus; species Varanus komodoensis. The sequence goes on from NW_025336442.1 coordinate 937,333, forward strand.
AGAATCAAGTCCCCTCGGTTTTGGCACGCAAAACTGGTCTACAGATCAGCCTGGTGAAGTGTGCAGAGAACTTTTCGACATGGTTGTTCTTCACTGATCACAGGCTGCCAAGTGCAGAATCCAAGGAAGTTTAGACAGACAGAAGTCCTACAGCTCCACCACACCCAGGCCCCCTTCTAAATCCACCAGGAGATCTACCTTGTGCACTGGGGTGCTGAGCCTCTTCCACCCCAAGTGCCAAATTCAGTTTCATGGAAGCTCTCGGGGGCCACAGTACTTTGGTGGACAGAGGGAAGAAAGCAAAGAAAAAAGCACAGTGCGGCTTCAGGCCTAAAAGGAAAACTTCACACTGTCCCTATTACACACCTCATATCCAAAACTCAGCTTGCGGGGACATAATAGCTTTCGGGCAAGAAGAAACAGTGCTTGGTTCACACTGCTCTTGACATGTTCTGCCTCCTGAGATGTGATGGGAACTCTTCCAGTGGACAGAATTAAACAAGAGGCCCTCAACACAGAATGGCAGCACCAACGGGTTTATTATATAAGGGGCAAAACCAGAAAAATAATTGGATCCTAATAGGTTTCCTCTCATCAGGAGAGTGCCCTGGCCAAAAAAAAGGCCTTTCATTTCTTCTCTTGCTCTCAGTATCAAAGGCTCCTGTGGTGTGTGAGAATCCCAAAGCCTTCCAGCAAAAAGAGGTGTTTCCAGTAGCTGAAAATATGACGTGAACCTCCATTTTCTTGCTTAGTTACTACCCCTGGTGAAAAGCAGGGTGAATTTGGTGGAAGTGATTCATTGGGTCCATCCTTTTGGGAAGGATGTTTATTACTAAAGTTAGTTTAATCATTGGTCCACCACCATTATTGGAAATCATTGGCTGTCATTATGGAAATAAAATTATCTTTAGGTGGCAACTCCACTTTTTTGCTCGGGGGCGAATGGATATTCGGGCCACTATCACATGTGCAACTCTGCGGAATTGTTCAGTCTCACGGGATTGTGGAGCAAGTGCAGGATGTGGCGCGGAGGTTAGAATGGCACAGTCTGAAAAGCCAGCTCCTTCCTCTTTTCAGAAGCGTATTTCTAACATTCTTTTTATCTTATTTATCTTAACATTTACAGCCTGCCCCATTCCCGCAGGCTCCTATGTGCTGGGTAACTCATTCGTTTCAAAAGCAGCAGTATTATTAGCACGATGGCGGCATTATTTTCAAGTGGCCTTTCATCCAAAGGGCAATATACAAAACCGGGCCCCACAAATGCTCCTTTACCCGATAAAGAAATAAATCCAGTCGTGATGTGCAACGAAAACCAAGCAAGGGGCAAACGCGCGACCATGGGCGGGATGCTTCCTGGCCGGATCTCTTTGGCCTTCCCCTCGCCAGGGCGAGCCGTTTGTGCCCCTCGGGACCTTCGGCCTGCCGCTCCCATCATCCACAATTCGCCCGGACTACGCTGGCTCGGCGAATGGGACCTGCGGGCCAAAGCGCCTGCAGGGACCTCCGCGGGCCGCCTGCCCCGCACCGACCCGGGCCTCCCCAGCGCGCCTCCCCGGCGGCATCTCGGCGCCCGGCCGCAGGCGAAGCCCCCTCCGCGCCCGGGGCCTGCGGGGCGCTCGGAAAGGCAGGGAGGGCCGCGGCGCCGGGGCCCGGGGCCC